>NC_057804.1:286436147-286688090 GCF_018294505.1 Triticum aestivum | reverse complement strand
GCGGCCGTCGCCTGCAGCTGCCACCGCCGGAGCCGCCGCACCACCCCACCCCGCCACCGGAGCCCCGCCGCCCCTCGCCAGCCCCGCCGGAGGACCTCGCCGGAGGTACCGCCCGAGTCGCCGCCGACGCCATTTTTTTTTGAGAAAAACCACTTCGTTTCTTTTAAGAAACCCTAGATTTTTTTTATTTTATTTAGATCGGTTTTTTTGGTTTATTTAGTTAGCGAGCGTTCACTCGTTCATTCGTTTTAACGAACGCGTTTTTTTGTTTAGATCCAGATAACGAACGTTCGTACGTTAATCTGTTCGTCATTTTTCTTTTTCTCGAATTTATTCCGTGATTTTCTGATCGCGATTTCTGATCCGATTTTTGTTTTAGTTTATCTTTTCGCTCATTTATCGGAATCAGGAGATTCAAGTGCCTAGAGGTTCGTCTTGAAACCCTCTTTCCGAATAATCCACTCAAACAAGTTTTTGCTTCTGTAAAATTTGACTTAGGTCCAGATTAGTAACCGAAGCTTGTTTCTTTCGCCGTTTGAGTTTTGTTTCTTTGTTCGATTTGATTCTTTTTGCAAACCGGAGTTCTTAAGTTGAATTTCCTGGTTAGATCTCTTATTTGAGTTCTACCCGTGCATTAGACGAGTACTTATTGTATGCTTGTTTGTTTGTTTGCTTGCGATAGAGTACCCGGATTGCGCCGCTTGCTATTTCGAATCCCTAGGTTTCGCGGATCATCAGCAAGGCAAGTAACACTTTGATCATACCTCTTTATTCCCCAGTTTTATGCATTAGATCAATCCTCAAACACTTGCATGATTAGGATCTGATTAATATGTGGGTTTTGGGAAGTAGATGAGGTAGTACCTATTACCTGTTTTAATATTTAAACCCTTGGGAGTTACTTCTACGTTTGCTTATTATGCCATGCTATGCTAGTAGACGTGGATTGGGTGAGTGTATCCATGACAGATGTGAGATTGTTAATTAATGGATTATTTAAGGTGGCAACTTTAATACACATCTCTGTGGATTGAGGTACCTGGGTATTCCATTTGTTTTTGGACCGCCACCCAGGCTCAAAGGGATCATAAGATTATTCATGCTAGAAACTTCCGTGTGCAGCCACATGCTATTATGGGCTCTAGCATAGTTGACTAAGTCGTGCGAACTCTTACAGTGGTAGACTAGCAGATGTAGGGGATGTAGGTTGGTACGGTCTACCCATCGTAAGGTGCTAGCGCTTCTGAAAGACTATGTCTCGGTCATCCATTTCTCAAACACCATGTAGTGCGAGAATCCCAATGGAGGAGATCGAGTCATGTGGGGAAAAGTGCGCAACCTATGCAGAGTGTATAAACTAATCATGATTAGCCGTGTCCCTAGTTATGGACGTTTTGAGTATCTAGTACCTGGATTATCATGTGAATCTCATCACTTTACTCTAACTAATATTGTTGGGTTTGTTTAATGATGATGTTACTTAATTGGGATTGAGAATGCTGTCAACCATTCTCAATGTTTAACAACCACCATGATAGTTAAATAAATTTATTCCTTTGCAGTAGGGAAAAATTGGCTTTATGCAAAACTGTAACCATAGAGCTTTTCCACCAGCCATATATGCATGTAGTATATATCTATTCTTTTATTACTCTCTATGTGTTACTTTGCCACCATATTTCATGTGTTGACCCGTTTTCGGGCTACAACGTTCATGTTGCAGACTTTTCAAATGACGAGTAAAATGCCTTAGGATCGTGGCCCTATACTCACTGATGTCGTTGGAGTTGATGGACTCACTTATCTTCCAAGCCTTCCGCTGTTATCGTTATTAGATGGCCTTAAGCCATATTTATTGTAATAAGTTCTCTTCAGAGACATTTGATGTAATAAGTGTGTGATTGCTACTCTGTTATAAATCCTTCAAGTACTGTGCGTGTCAGCATTACTGATCCAGGGATGACACTGATGCACAGAGATCAGACTGTTTGAGGTATGGTCGCTACATGAACCTCCATGCCGGATACTAGTCGGATGATCCCTGCGGTCGAAAGTGATCAGGCAGGCCGACCATGGGTTAAATTTGGGGGCGACGGGCTCTACAGCGTATACGTCTCGGAGCGCGCGTTTGCGCCTCCTCTTTGGTATGTGAGTGACGTAGATCATGTTTACTGTTTTTACCTCTAGTGGAAACTTTTTCTGTCCCCCAGTGTTCGGCTGGCGAGGCTCGTCCTCGTCTTCACTTGGCGTCTCCCTCCCCTTGTGCTCGACATTTAGCTTGCCGGCCTGCTTGAAGACCAAGCATTCTCTGTTGGTGTGATTTGCAGGTTTCTCGGGGGTGCCATGGATCTGACATAATCTGTCCAGAATTTTGTTTAGGCTAGTCGGTCCATCTCTGCTACCTTTAAATCGGGTCGAGAGCCCCTGAATCCGGCATTTACCGTCGTGTTTTCTGGGATGTCTTCATTGTTTCGACGCTTGTTTTTATTGCGTCGCGGCTTCCCATTGTAGTCCTTGAATTGGGATGTGCCTGGGTCGCTGGTGCCGCTGCCGGCCAACCAACTGTCCTCTCCCGCGCAAAAGTGGGTCATAAGGCTTGTTAGGACTGCCATTGTCCTAGGCTTTTCCTGGCCTAGGTGTCTGGCGATCCATTCGTCCCGGACACTGTGCTTGAAAGCTGCTAAGGCTTTGGCATCCGGGAAATCGACGATTTGATTCTTCTTGGCGAGAAATCTGTTCCAAAGCTTACGGGCTAACTCTCCGGGTTGTTGAATTATGTGACTTAAATCGTCTACATCCGGAGGTCGGACATAGGTCCCTTGTAAATTAGCCCTGAAAGCATCCTCAAGTTCCTCCCAACTTCCAATTGAGTTCTCGGGGAGGCTTTTCAACCAGTGTCGAGTTGGTCCTTTCAACTTGAGGGGCAGGTATTTAACGGCGTGGAGATCATCTCTGCGAGCCATGTGGATGTGAAGAATAAATTCCTCAATCCAGACCGCAGGGTCTGTCGTTCCGTCGTATGCCTCTATGTTTACGGGTTTAAATCCCTCTGGAAATTCATGATCCAGCACCTCATCGGTGAAGCACACGGGGTGTGCGGCACCCTTGTATTTGGATGTGTCATGGCATGCTTCCGACGGTTGTAGTGTTCGGTGTTGATTCCGAGCTGGTATTCGATCAGTATAGTCGTTTTGGTGGTCGTGATCCTGCGCCGGAGCACACTTCCTAGATCCATAGATGGACCTGGCCATACCGGCTTTTTTGTCCAAGTGCTCACGTAAATCATGTGCTAACTTGTGTGCGGTGTTATTAGCCGCCCTGTCGCAGCCACGGGGTGGTCGGTCCGGCGGATCGGCCGTATTATTTTTTGGCAGAATGGGCTCTATAGCCTCGTCGTCGAATTCGGCCAGCAGCTTGCACTTTGGGTAGCTCTTTGTCTGGCGATCTCCACCGTATTTTTCTTCAGTGTCGAGCACTTTGTTCCATCTGCGGTTGAGCGTATCCTGCGCGGCCTTAAGCCTTTGCTTCTGCTTCTTCAAGCTCCTCACGGTGGCGATAAGCCTTCTATGGAGGTTCTCTTGTTCCAAGTGCCTTTCCGGGATGATGAGTGCATCGTTGTCCAGACTGTTCTCCTCTCCGGAGACAGGTTTATGAGTTTTATCTCCGCCATCGCTATGATCGGACAGCGGCCCTGGACTATGTTCGCCGTCCCCTGGCTCATCCTGCTCTATCGCTGGGTCCATGGGATCATCGTTGCCTTTGGAGTCGACCAGGGTATTATTCTTTCTTGCGTTGTTATCGCTGTTTTTACTATGGCAGGATTTCGAGAGGCGCCGACGTTGTTGCTTTGGTTGCTTCTCAAGAGGATTATCCTCCGTTGCATCCTTCCATTCCTTGCCGTTGTTTTTTTTGTGTGTGTCCACCATGTATACATCATATAATGAGGTGGCTATCCAGGCCCTGTGGGCGGTGGTTCCTGTTCTTCTCCGGCGTCGTCTTCCATACCGTCGACATCTTCGGAGTCAAAATCAAGCATGTCGGTTAAGCCATTGACAGTGGCTTTAAGTGGGCGGTGGGTGGGGAATGAATTTCTTCATCGTCCGCTTCCCCCTCAAGCCGTACATAGTTCAGCCAAGAGTCTCCTGATAGGGAGAGAGACTTTAATGAATTTAGCACGTCGCCCAAGGGCGAGTGCTGAAAGATATCCGCGGAGGTAAACTCCATGATCGGTGCCCAATCAGATTCGATACACATAGATGCACGCGATTTGGAGCCTATGGCTGGAGACGAGTCCGAGGTTCGATGACACAGACCTCATTGGAGGCGAAGTCTGTATTCGGCTCTAACGCCACTGAGTGTGCGGCCTCCGTGGCGGGGTCCATCCACCCGTCCTCGGATGGCATGATCTGCTCCGGATTATGAGCTGGGGCAACTGCAGGTGCGCTCTCCTGAGCATCTTCCGATGGTAGGTTTAAGCAATGCTTGTCGCGATTGTATGGCGCACCTGTCGTGGGTTCGAATCCATCGAAGGTCAAGTCTCCGTGGATGTCGGCGGTGTAGTTCAAGCTTCCAAACTTGACCTGATGGCCAGGGGCGTAGCTATCGATCTGCTCTAGACGGCCAAGCGAGCTGGTCCGCAGTGCGAAGCCGCCGAATATGAAGATCTGTCCGAGGAGGAAAACCTCACCCTAGATCGCATCATCCTAGATGATTGAAGGAGCCATCAAGCCTTATCGTGACAACATAGTGGAACTCTCAAAGAAAGCACCAATGTTGGTGTCAAAACCGGCGAATCTCGGGTAGGGGGTCCCGACTGTGCGTCTAAGGCTAATGGTAACACGAGGCGGGGGACACAATGTTTACCCAGGTTCGGGCCCTCTCGATGGAGGTAATACCCTACTTCCTGCTTGAGTGATCTTGATGATATGAGTATTACAAGAGTTGATCTACCACGAGATTGTAGAGGCTAAACCCTAGAAGCTAGCCTATTATGATTGTTGTTGTCCTACGGACTAAACCCTCTGGTTTATATAGACACCAGAGGGGGCTAGGGTTACACAGAGTCGGTTACAGAGAAGGAGATCTATATATCTGAATTGCCAAGCTTGCCTTCCACGGAAAGGAGAGTCCCACCCAGACATGGAACGAAGTCTTCAATCCTGTATCTTCATAGTCCAACAATCCGGCCAAAGTATATAGTCCAGATGTCCGAGGACCCCCTAATCCAGGACTCCCTCACGGGGCATCTTGAGCTTAAGATAAGCGTAATGTGGAATCGTGTTGAATCGAGCGAACGCGGTTTGCTCGAGCAGTGCATGATAGCTGCTGCGCAAAGGGATGATATCAAAGATTAATTCTTTGTTACGGTAATTATCCGGGGGTCCGAAGACTACCTCCAGAGTGACGAAGCCTGTACAAAGGGCCTCCACGCCTGGTATAACACCTTTGAAGGTGGTTTTAGTGGGTTTGATCTTTGAAGGATCGATACCCATCTTGCGCATTGTATCCTGATAAAGCAGGTTCAGACTGCTGCCTCCGTCCATAAGGACTCGCGTGAGGTGGAATCCCTCAATTATTGGGTCAAGGACTAGTGCGCCTGAGCCACCCTGACGGATATTGGTCGGACGATCCTTGCGGTCAAAGGTGATCGGGCCAGACGACCATGGGTTATATTTTGGGGCGACTAGCTCCGTTGCGTCGACGTCCCTAAGTGTGCGCCTCCGCTTCCGCTTGGGAATATGGGTGGCGTTTATCATATTCACCGTTTTAATTTGCGGGGGAAACTTCTTTTGCCCTCCTGTATTCGGTGGCCGGGGCTCCTCGTCGTCGTCATCGCTTTGCGACCCCTTCTCCTTGTTCTTGGCACCTGACTTGCCGGCTTGTTTCAAGACCCAGCATTCTCTCTTGGTATGGTTGGCTGGTGTTCCTGAGGTGCCATGAATTTGACATGGACGGTCGAGATTACGGTCCAGACTGGACGTGCCCGGACTGTTTCTTTTGAATTGTTTCTTCCTTTGACCGGTATTAGAGCTTGCAAGGTGATGATGGAGTCGTACTCGACGTGATTCGAATCACCGATGACCAAGTGCTGAACGGACAGCACCTCTGCGTTCAACACACGTACGGGACGGGAGACGTCTCCTCCTTCTTGATCTAGCAAGGGGAAGGAGAGGTTGAGGAAGACAGCTCCACCGGTAGCACGACGGCGTGGTGATGATGGAGAGGCAGTACTCCGACAGGGCTTCGCCAAGCACACAACGGAGGAGGAGAGGTGTTGGGGAGGGGAGGGCTGCGCCTTGGAGGGTGGTTCGGCTGACCTCCCCTCACCCCTCTATATATAGGGGGAAGGGAGAAGGGGGCCGGCCCCCTAGAACCCATCTAGGGGGTGCGGCGGCCAAGGGGAGAGGGGGAGAGGGTGGCTTGCCCCCCAAGCCAAGGGGGCGCCCCCTCTAGGGTTCCCCCCTCAACCCTAGGCGCAAGGGCCCAAGGGAGGGGGTGCGCCCAGCCCACCAGGGGCTGGCTCCCTGCCCCACGCAGCCCATGTGGCCCCCCCGGGAGGGGTGGCCCCTCCCGGTGGACCCCCGGAACCCTTCCGGTGGCCCCGGTACACTACCGGTATGACCCCGAAACTTCCCGGTGTCCGTTTGACAACTTCCCATATATAAATCTTTACCTCCGGACCATTCCGGAGCTCCTCATGACGTCCGGGATCCCATCCGGGACTCCGAATAACATTCGGTAGTCACATACTAGTCTTCCTAATAACCCTAGCGTTACCGAACCTTAAGTGTGTAGACCCTACGGGTTCGGGAGACATGCAGACATGACCGAGATGCTCTCAGGTCAATAACCAACAGCGGGATCTGGATACCCATGATGGCTCCCACAAGCTCCTCGATGTTGTCATCGGATGAACCACGATGTCAAGGATTCGATCAAACCCTGTATACAATTCCCTTTGTCAATCGATACGTTACTTGCCCGAGACTCGATCGTCGGTATCCCAATACCTTGTTCGGTCTCGTTACCGGCAAGTCACTTTACTCGTACCGTAATGCATGATCCCGTGTCCAACACCTTGGTCACATTGAGCTCATTATGATGATGCATTACCGAGTGGGCCCAGAGATACCTCTCCGTCATACGGAGTGACAAATCCCAGTCTCGATCCGTGTCAACCCAACAGATACTTTCGGAGATACCTGTAATGCACCTTTATAGTCACCCAGTTACGTTGTGACGTTTGATACACCCAAGGCACTCTTACGGTATCCGGGAGTTACACGATCTCATGGTCGAAGGAAGAGATACTTGACATTAGCAAAGCTCTAGCAATACGAACTACACGATCTTTTATGCTATGCTTAGGATTGGGTCTTGTCCATCACATCATTCTCCTAATGATGCGATCCCGTTATCAACGACATCCAATGTCCATAGTCAGGAAACCATGACTATCTGTTGATCACAACGAGCTAGTCAACTAGAGGCTCACCAGGGACATATTGTGGTCTAAGTATTCACACGTGTATTACGATTTCCGGATAATACAGTTATAGCATGAATAAAAGACATTTATCACGAACATTGAAATATAATAATACTTTTATTATTGCCTCTAGGGCATATTTCCAACAGTCTCCCACTTGCACTAGAGTCACCAATCTAGTTACATTGTGATGAATCGAACACCCATAGAGTTCTGGTGCTGATCATGTTTTGCACGCGAGAGAGGTTTAGTCAGCGGATCTGCGACATTCAGATCCGTGTGCACTTTGCAAATTTATATGTCTCCATCTTGAACATTTTCAAGGATAGAGTTGAAACGACGCTTGATGTGCCTGGTCTTCTTGTGAAACCTTGGCTCCTTGGCGAGGGCAATAGCTCCAGTGTTGTCACAGAAGAGTTTGATCGGCCCCGACGCATTGGGTATGACTCCTAGGTCGGTGATGAACTCCTTCACCCAAATCGCTTCATGCGCTGCCTCCGAGGCTGCCATGTACTCCGCTTCACACGTAGATCCCGCCACGACGCTCTGCTTGCAGCTGCACCAGCTTACTGCTCCACCATTCAACATATACACGTATCCGGTTTGTGACTTAGAGTCATCCAGATCTGAGTCGAAGCTAGCGTCGACGTAACCCTTTACGACGAGCTCTTCGTCTCCTCCATAAACGAGAAACATGTCCTTCATCCTTTTCAGGTACTTCAGGATATTCTTGACCGCTGTCCAGTGTTCCTTGCCAGGATTACTTTGGTATCTTGCTACCAAACTTAGGGCAAGGTTTACATCGGGTCTGGTACACAACATGGCATACATAATAGATCCTATGGCTGAAGCATAGGGGATGACACTCATCTCTTCTTTATCTTTTGCCGTGGTCGGTGACTGAGCCGAGCTCAGTCTCACACCTTGTAACATAGGCAAGAACCCCTTCTTGGACTGATCCATTTTGAACCTCTTCAAAATCTTATCAAGGTATGTGCTTTGTGAAAGACCTATGAGGCGTCTCGATCTATCTCTATAGATCTTGATGCCTAATATATAAGCAGCTTCTCCAAGGTCCTTCATTGAAAAACACTTATTCAAGTAGGCTTTAATGTTGTCCAGAAATTCTATATTATTTCCCATCAAGAGTGTGTCATCTACATATAATATGAGAAATGCTACAGAGCTCCCACTCACTTTCTTGTAAACGCAGGCTTCTCCATAAGTCTGCACAAACCCAAACGCTTTGATCATCTCATCAAAGCGAATGTTCCAACTCCGAGATGCTTGCACCAGTCCATAAATGGATCGCTGGAGCTTGCATACTTTGTTAGCGTTCCGAGGATCGACAAAACCTTCCGGCTGTATCATATACAGTTCTTCCTTAAGATGCCCGTTAAGGAATGCTGTTTTGACGTCCATCTGCCATATCTCATAATCGTAGTATGCGGCAATTGCTAACATGATTCGGACGGACTTCGGCTTCGCTACGGGAGAGAAAGTCTCGTCGTAGTCAATCCCTTGAACTTGTCGATAACCCTTAGCGACAAGTCGAGCCTTATAGATTGTAACATTACCATCCGCGTCCGTCTTCTTCTTAAAAATCCATTTGTTTTCTATCGCTCGCCGATCATCGAGCAAGTCTGTCAAAGTCCATACTTTGTTTTCATACATGGATTCTATCTCGGATTTCATGGCTTCAAGCCATTTGTTGGAATCCGGGCCCGCCATCGCTTCTTCATAGTTCGAAGGTTCATTGTTGTCTAACAACATGATTTCCAGGACAGGGTTACCGTACCACTCTGGTGCGGAACGTGTCCTTGTGGACCTACGAAGTTCAGTAGTAACTTGATCCGAAATACCTTGATCATCATCATTGTTTTCCTCTTTAGTTGGTGTGGGCATCACAGGAACGGTTTCCTGCGTTGCGCCACTTTCCCGCTCAAGAGGTAGTACTTCATCGAGTTCTACTTTCCTCCCACTTACTTCTTTCGAGAGAAACTCTTTTTCCAGAAAGCATCCGTTCTTGGCAACAAAGATCTTGCCTTCGGATCTTAAGTAGAAGGTATACCCGACAGTTTCCTTAGGGTATCCTATGAATACGCATTTTTCCGACTTGGGTTCGAGCTTTTCAGGTTGAAGTTTCTTGACATAAGCATCGCATCCCCAAACTTTTAGAAACGACAGCTTAGGTTTCTTTTCAAACCATAATTCATACGGTGTCGTCTCAACGGATTTAGACGGTGCCCTATTTAAAGTGAATATAGCTGTCTCTAGAGCGTATCCCCAAAATGACAGCGGTAATCGGTAAGAGACATCATAGACCGCACCATATCCAATAGAGTGCGATTACGACGTTCGGACACACCGTTTCGTTGAGGTGTTCCAGGCGGCGTGAGCTGTGAAACGATTCCACATTTTCTTAAGTGTGTACCAAATTCGTGACTTAAGTATTCTCCTCCACGATCTGATCGTAAGAATTTTATCTTTCGGTCACGTTGATTCTCTACCTCATTCTGAAATTCTTTGAACTTTTCAAAGGTCTCAGACTTGTGTTTCATTAAGTAGACATACCCATATCTACTCAAGTCATCAGTGAGAGTGAGAACATAACGATATCCTCCGCGAGCCTCAACGCTCATTGGACCGCACACATCGGTATGTATGATTTCCAACAAGTTGGTTGCTCGCTCCATTGTTCCGGAGAACGGAGTCTTGGTCATTTTGCCCAAGAGGCATGGTTCGCACGTGTCAAACGATTCATAATCAAGAGACTCTAAAAGTCCATCGGCATGGAGCTTCTTCATGCGCTTGATACCAATGTGACCAAGGCGGCAGTGCCACAAGTATGTGGGACTATCGTTATCAACTTTAAATCTTTTGGCATCTACACTATGAACATGTGTAATATTACGCTCGAGATTCATTAAGAATAAACCATTGACCATCGGAGCATGACCATAAAACATATCTCTCATATAAATCGAACAACCATTATTCTCAGACTTAAATGAGTAGCCATCTCGTATTAAACGAGATCCAGATACAATGTTCATGCTCAAACTTGGCACTAAATAACAATTATTAAGGTTCAAAACTAATCCCGTAGGTAAATGTAGAGGTAGCATGCCGACGGCGATCACATCGACTCTGGAACCATTCCCGACGCGCATCCTTCGCCAGTCTCCGTTTATTCCGCAGCTCCTGCTGTGAGTTACAAATATGAGCAACGGCACCGGTATCAAATACCCAGGAGTTACTACGAGTACTGGTAAGGTACACATCAATCACATGTATATCAAATATACCTTTGGTGTTGCCGGCCTTCTTATCCACTAAGTATTTGGGGCAGTTCCGCTTCCAGTGACCCTTCCCCTTGCAATAAAAGCACTCAGTCTCAGGCTTAGGTCCATTCTTTGACTTCTTCCCGGTAACTGGCTTACCAGGCGCGGCAACCTCCTTGCCGTCCTTCTTGAAGTTCTTCTTACCCTTGCCCTTCTTGAACTTAGTGGTCTTATTGACCATCAACACTTGATGTTCTTTCTTGATTTCAGCCTCTGCTGACTTCAGCATCGAGAACACTTCAGGAATGGTCTTTTCCATCCCCTGCATGTTGTAGTTCATCACAAAGCTCTTGTAGCTTGGTGGGAGCGACTGGAGGATTCTGTCAATGACCGCCTCATCTGGGAGGTTAATGTTCAGCTGGGTCATACGGTTGTGCAACCCAGACATCTTCAGGATGTGCTCACTGACAAAACTGTTTTCCTCCATCTTACAACTGTAGAACTTGTCGGAGACATCATATCTCTCGACCCGGGCATGAGCTTGAAAAACTAGTTTCAGCTCTTCGAACATCTCATATGCTCCGTGGTGCTCAAAACGCTTTTGGAGCCCCGGTTCTAAGCTGTAAAGCATGCCGCACTGAACGAGGGAGTAATCATCAGCACGAGACTGCCAAGCATTCATAATGTCTTGGTTCTCTGGGACGGGAGCGTCACCTAGCGGTCCTTCTAGGACATATTGTTTCCTGGAAGCTATGAGGATGATCCTCAGGTTCCGGACCCAGTCCGTATAGTTGCTGCCATCATCTTTCAGCTTGGTTTTCTCTAGGAACGCGTTGAAGTTCATGTTGACATTAGCGTTGGCCATTGATCTACAAGACATATTTGCAAAGGTTTTAGACTAAGTTCATGATAACAAAGTTCTAATCAAATTATGAACTCCCACTTAGATTAGACATCCCTCTGGTCATCTAAGTGTTACACGATCCGAGTCGACTAGCCCGTGTCCGATCATCACGTGAGACGGACTAGTCATCGTCGGTGAACATTCTCATGTTGATCGTATCTTCCATACGATTCGTGTTCGACCTTTCGGTCTCCGTGTTCCGAGGCCATGTCTGCACATGCTAGGCTCGTCAAGTTAACCCTAAGTGTTTTTGCTGTGTAAAACTGTCTTACACCCGTTGTATGTGAACGTAAGAATCCATCACACCCGATCATCACGTGGTGCTTAGAAGCGACGAACTGTAGCAACGGTGCACAGTTAGGGGAGAACACTTCTTGAAATTTTTGTAAGGGATTATCTTATTTACTACCGTCGTCCTAAGTAAACAAGATGCATAAACATAATAAACATCACATGCAATTATATAGTTGTGACATGATATGGCCAATATCATATAGCTCCATTGATCTTCATCTTCGGGGCTCCATGATCATCTTGTCACCGGCTTGACACCATGATCTCCATCATCATGATCTCCATCATCGTGTCTTCATGAAGTTGTCACGCCAACGACTACTTCTACTTCTATGACTAACGTTTAGCAATAAAGTAAAGTAGTTTACATGGCGTTATTCAATGACACGCGGGTCATACAAAAAATAAAGACAACTCCTATGGCTCCTGCCGGTTGTCATATTCATCGACATGCAAGTCGTGAATCCTATTACAAAGAACATGATCTCATACATCACAATTCATCATTCATCACAACTTCTGGCCATATCACATCACATGATCAATCGCTGCAAAAACAAGTTAGACGTCTTCTAATTGTTGTTGCATCTTTTACGTGGCTGCAATTGGGTTCTAGCAAGAACGTTTTCTTACCTACGAATCACCACAACGTGATTTTGTCAACTTCTATTTACCCTTCATAAGGGCCCTGTTCATCGATTCCGCTCCAACTAAAGTGGGAGAGACAGACACCCGCCAGCCACCTTATGCAACTAGTGCATGTCAGTCGGTGGAACCGGTCTCACATAAGCGTACGTGTAAGGTTGGTCCGGGCCGCTTCATCCCACAATACCGTTGAGCAAGAATAGACTAGTAGAGGCAAGTAAGATGACAAAATCCACGCCCACAACAAAATTGTGTTCTACTCGTGCAAAGAGAACTACGCATAGACCTAGCTCATGATGCCACTGTTGGGGAACGTTGCAGAAAATTAAAAATTTTCCTACGGTTTCACCAAGATCCATCTATGAGTTCATCTAAGCAACGAGTCAAGGGAGAGAGTTTGCATCTACATACCACTTGTAGATCGCATGCGGAAGCTTGCAAGGTGATGATGGAGTCGTACTCGACGTGATTCGAATCACCGATGACCAAGTGCTGAACGGACAGCACCTCCGCGTTCAACACACGTATGGGACGGGAGACGTCTCCTCCTTCTTGATCCAGCAAGGGGAAGGAGAGGTTGAGGAAGACAGCTCCACCGGCAGCACGACGGCGTGGTGATGATGGAGAGGCAGTACTCCGACAGGGCTTCGCCAAGCACACAACGGAGGAGGAGAGGTGTTGGGGAGGGGAGGGCTGCGCCTTGGAGGGTGGTTCGGCTGCCCTCCCCTCACCCCTCTATATATAGGGGGAAGGGAGAAGGGGGCCGGCCCCCTAGAACCCATCTAGGGGGTGCGGCGGCCAAGGGGAGAGGGGGAGAGGGTGGCTTGCCCCCCAAGCCAAGGGGGCGCCCCCTCTAGGGTTCCCCCCTCAACCCTAGGCGCAAGGGCCCAAGGGAGGGGGTGCGCCCAGCCCACCAGGGGCTGGCTCCCTGCCCCACGCAGCCCATGTGGCCCCCCCGGGAGGGGTGGCCCCTCCTGGTGGACCCCCGGAACCCTTCCGGTGGCCCCGGTACACTACCGGTATGACCCCGAAACTTCCCGGTGTCCGTTTGACAACTTCCCATATATAAATCTTTACCTCCGGACCATTCCGGAGCTCCTCGTGACGTCCGGGATTCCATCCGGGACTCCGAATAACATTCGGTAGTCACATACTAGTCTTCCTAATAACCCTAGCATTACCGAACCTTAAGTGTGTAGACCCTACGGGTTCGGGAGACATGCAGACATGACTGAGACGCTCTCAGGTCAATAACCAACAGCGGGATCTGGATACCCATGATGGCTCCCACATGCTCCTCGATGTTGTCATCGGATGAACCACGATGTCGAGGATTCGATCAAACCCTGTATACAATTCCCTTTGTCAATCGATACGTTACTTGCCCGAGACTCGATCGTCGGTATCCCAATACCTTGTTCAGTCTCGTTACTGGCAAGTCACTTTACTCGTACCATAATGCATGATCCCGTGTCCAACACCTTGGTCACATTGAGCTCATTATTATGATGCATTACCGAGTGGGCCCAGAGATACCTCTCCGTCATACGGAGTGACAAATCCCAGTCTCGATCCGTGTCAACCCAACAGATACTTTCGGAGATACCTGTAATGCACCTTTATAGTCACCCAGTTACGTTGTGACGTTTGATACACCCAAGGCACTCTTACGGTATCCGGGAGTTACACGATCTCATGGTCGAAGGAAGAGATACTTGACATTAGCAAAGCTCTAGCAATACGAACTACACGATCTTTTATGCTATGCTTAGGATTGGGTCTTGTCCATCACATCATTCTCCTAATGATGCGATCCCGTTATCAACGACATCCAATGTCCATAGTCAGGAAACCATGACTATCTGTTGATCACAACGAGCTAGTCAACTAGAGGCTCACCAGGGACATATTGTGGTCTAAGTATTCACACGTGTATTACGATTTCCGGATAATACAGTTATAGCATGAATAAAAGACATTTATCATGAACATTGAAATATAATAATACTTTTATTTTTGCCTCTAGGGCATATTTCCAACACTACGAGCTAGCCAGCTGTCCTCGCCTGCACAGAAGCGGGTGATGAGTGTCGTGAGGGCTACCATGGATTTTGGCTTCTCTTGGCCGAGGTGTCGGGCGAGCCACTCATCACGGATGTTATGCTTAAAGGCCGCTAGGGCTTCGGCATCCGGACAATTGACAATTTGGTTCTTTTTGGTTAAGAACTGAGTCCAGAATTTCCTGGCTAACTCTCTGGGCTGTTGGGTTATGTGACTTAAGTCATCAGCATCCAGTGATCGCACATAGGTGCCCTGAAAGTTGTCAAGGAATGCGTCTTCCAGGTTCTCCCAACTGCCAATGGAGTTTTCTGGCAGACTATTCAGCCAATGTCGAGCTGGTATCTTGAGTTTTGTAACCTGCTCATTGTACCTTACCTTCTTATCCTAAACTGCTTAGTATAGGTTGGTTAGTGATCCATCAGTGACCCCCACATTGTCCTTGTTTCCCCTGCTTCATCTTTGACGACTCGATCAACGTGATCGATGACCACAGCCTGACACCTCACATCACATCACGCCCCTTTTGTTGCTCGACTCTGCAGAGCTACTATCGAGTGCCAAGGGTGATCCCTCTTAACGCACTCCTGATGATAATTTTGTAGTGTAGCTATTCGGTCGTCATCATCGAGGGTGATTTCCACTTTCACCATTCCCGATACGGCTCTGTCGTTCAACACCTCAAGTGTGAACCTTGAAGGTGGTCCCTCTTATGTTCACCTTCATGATTACATTGAGTGGAATCCACCGGGGGTGATTCCTCAAGTTTTCTTCCTTGATGTTTTGGACACAGGGTTACCTTGACTTTACTTGAGACCATTGTTGAAGTCGGATCGGCCCTGAGGGGTACCCGTGAGTTGATGTGAAAGTCGGGCAGGCCCGTAGGGCACCCGCGAGTTTTCTACATGGCACGGCCGGGAAGTCTGGGCCCTTGCCGTAAGTCCATGAGACGGGGCGACGGGGTCACATTATCGTGAGTCTCTGCTCGTTTCCGCGAGCCCCCAATGCACTAACATGTTTGGGTATTTGTTCTGAGTTGGCCTCTGGCCTTTACGCACTAACCACAACACGAGAATAGTTATGGGCCTCGACGTCGTGGTATCAGCTGAAGCTTTGTCAGACGTCCAGTTCAGCAGTGCGGCATGACTGGGCCGGCACGATCCTGTAGTGGTGGAGCCTGGTCCGCCCTGCTCGCAACGACCCGGAGTGCAACGGGCGATGGGCCCAGACCCCGGAGTGCTTAGGATGTAGACCGGCGGGGACCTCTCTGCTGAGCCTAGGTAGGGCTGCAACGTGTTGATCTTCCGAGGCCGGGCATTGACCCCAGAAAGGTGTGCCCAGCCAGAGTGATCGAGCGTGTTGGGTAATGTGGTGCACCCCTGCAGGGAAGATATATTTTCGAATACCGTGTCCACGATAATGGATGTTCAGACCTCCTGATATTATATAACTAGAAATGGATACTTGACATATGTGATGGATATGTGGCTCCGAGATTGCTTTCTCGCAGGGAGTCGGGGAAGGATCTCTGGGCATTGATGTTACAACATGCTTGTTAAATATTAAAATTCTACTCTATACTCTTCTACATGATGCAAGATGCTTGGAGCTGCTTGAAGATGCTAGTCTTCAATAGGCTAGGCCTTCCCCCTCTATTCTGGCATTCTGTAGTTCAGTCCACAGAAACAACCCTTCCATTTGATACCAACGCATACTTAGTATAGATCTGATGCTTGCGAGTACTTTGGATGAGTACTCACGGTTGCTTTGCTACCCCCTTTTCCCCCTTCTTTCTTATTTCCGGTTGTTGCAACCATATGGTGGATCCCCGGAGCCAGATGCCACCGCCGATGGATGCTACTACGTGAAGATCGCTGACGACCAGGAGTAGTTAGGAGGTCCCAGGCAGGAGGCCTTGCCTCTTCGATCGTTGTTGCTTTTATGTTAGCCTTCTTAAGGCATCTTTGGTTAACTTATGTCTATACTCAGATATTGTTGCTTCCGCTGACTCTTGTGTATCGAGCTATGTATTCGAGCCCTCGAGGCCACTGGCTTGTAATATAAAGCTTGTCTTTTTTTGAATTTGTGTCTGTAGTTGTGTTGTGATATCTTTCCGCGAGTCCCTGATCTTGATCGTACACATTTGTGTATATGATTAGTGTACGGTCGTATCGGGGGCGTCACAAGTTGGTATCAGAGCCGACTACCTATAGGATCCCCCTTTCCAACTCCTTAGCCGAAGTTGAGTCTATTGTTTGAAAAACTGTTTTACTAACATGGCTGTGTGGCTTATGGGCCCACGTCGCCATTCGGTGGTATTAGGATCTTTTATTCCTCGTCCTTACTCTGGGAATCTAATCTCTCTTCTATTCGGGTTAAATGATTTTTCTAACAACTCTAGGTTCTCGTAAATACTTTCTCCTGGAGAGCCCCTCACTCTAGATGATTACTTGGTGCACCAGAAGATTCTGAAGATACTCTCTGAAGTTTTCTAGAGACCCTTGTGCCCTTCGCTGTTGCGATCCCTACCACCGATAAATCCTTAGGTGTAACTACCTACATTGTCGATCATACAGTCATTCCTCGTTGATCTTGTTATTACAAGATACCCTCAATTTCTCCTTATTGTTCCGAGAATACCTTGTGTCTACTGCCTTGCAGTTCCTTGCCGCATGAATACCCCTACCGATAATTACTCATTCTTATCGAGTATCCGTTCATCCCTAGTTCTTCTTATGCTTCATAAGATACTTTGTAAGACAATCCGAGCTTTCGATGACCTCTGTCGCCTATTGCTCTAGAAGGTCTTACCTGCCTACACTCTGGTTAATTCCATATGCCTAGCAGTATCCATTGACATCCTTTGTCATTATCATCGTCAGTCTTTCGATTTTATATGTTTGTGTCACAATCATCAGTTAATCCTTATAGATTACCTTTCTGGCTCAGACGTCTTCCCGAACATGACCTGGTTCTCGGCCAATCAGATTGCCATCGATTGTGCCCTAAGTCTACTCCACTTATCCATCCTTGGTCAGAGCGTTTGCTTCTGATCCCTTGATTTTGTGAATCGTAATCCCGTTGCATTTGAGCCTTGAATTAGTCAGTTGTTTCTATAATATGATCTCCTTGCATTCTTCCTTCTTTTGGTTGAGTATCGATGCTCACATCATATCCCTTGTGGACCACCAGATCCTTTGTTGGGTTTATCCGACATCGTCCTTCATATTCAGTAAACCTTGTGAGCCTTTCCTTGGATACATAATGCCTTTGGTAAATTGTATCCCCGCTCTTGTCAACCATACTCTACTTTCGAGCTTGAGTCCTCATGAGGTTTGTGGTATATGTTCCTAAGATGCCCCTGTGGGTTGAACCTACGCCTCCCCTAATCCGTTTGAACCCGAGAGTCTTCATGAGTCTTACTCTTCTGGTGTTTTTCCAGATAAAATATGAACACTACAACTTCATCGAAAGCGAGAAGTGAACGAAAGGTTATGCATTGAAGAAGCGGGAGTCGACCTTGAACTTTGTGTACATGCCCATGGAAACGATGTTGATCTTATCATGGGAGCTTCTTGTAATAACAATAATCCCCTTGTGGTAATTTCAACTTGTATCTATGTTTGGTCCTTCGCAACCGTGTTTTCGACCATATTGTTCTTCTTTGATCCCATTTCTCGGACAAATGGAAGTACTTGTCTTCTGTAGATCATTTCACCCATCCAACCTCTATTCTGCTATACCCTCGAGTATTACCCTTTGGTATCTCAAGATTATCACGGAACTACATAACCTCTTATGAGTTTTTCATCAACTATTATTCTTGCTGATTCAAATTTTCCATGGGTTCTGAGTTGTTAGACGCTCGAGAACACCGATAACTGATTCAAGTCTCCATTGCTTTGTTTAAACTTTCTTGTAACGTAACATATATGAGCAGTGATAATTCGCTGTTTATGTAAATGCCTCGACGTACAACTCTGTCAGTAAGACCTTGTTACTATTATTGATGACATTCCGGTAGCCACCGATGGACGAGAACTTTGCCTATTGGTCCGCCTCGTCTTAACGAGCAGGAAAATGGTTCTCTTCGTCCCTCACCCTTGGTATCAACGTTGTTGCCAACATAATTGATAGGCTATCCTCTGACCTGCCTTGCTATCATGATCGTGCGAAATGATTAGCGCCTTCCTGGTATTAACCCACATGGTGGGCCCATAACCCACAGTTCCACAGGATCAAAATCTGACTCTCCTGTACATCTCTGTCTTCCAAAATGGTACCTCATGCTTGGTTATGTAATTCACGAGCCACCTTCTTGTGATCTGTTCTGGTATCAGATGCAATACTTATTCTCGATGCTCTGAACCCATTTCACCCTCTGTGTCAGGAAATGAACGATTGTCTACCCGGTTGAACCTTCTTATTGCACCTTCTTACCTTGCCCTTGAGGACTTTCTTGCATTTCAACTCGAGAGATGCCTCTATGCCACACTCAATGAGATAGCCCACAGGTACCTATCTTGTGTTGAGTTCCGTCCTTCGAGAATCTTTCCACCATACTACACCCTTAAATCTCGGGACGAGATTTCTTTTAGTGGAGGAGAATTGTGACGCCCGGGTAATTAAGCTACAGTAATCCCCTGTTCATGGTGCCATGTCATCACCTTTACTGTTGCTAAATCCCACGTTGTTTCAAAACGGTTCAAATTTCATTTTTCCAATTAAAGTCAAAATTCAAATTCTCGAGCGGTAAAACTAAAATGTTCGGATAATTCTACAGATTCCCCTAACCTTTATCAAGTTGAGACCAACTCAAAGTGACTCACAAATAAATTCCTAGGGATTCAATAAGTGGTCCAAAGGCATCTATATTGGCCTTTTCATTTAAGCAAATCTTCTCAACCTTAGCAATTGCCTCAAAAACTTTTCTACAACCCTAGGACATTGCATATCATTTTTGTGCAAGGTTGGAGCTTCGACAAAAATCAATTACTATCTATTCTAAATAAGAAACACTAGCAGTTTTTTAAGAAAGAAAAAGGGCCACAACCCCCCTGCCCACCATGGCCTCAGCCAACCGGCCCACCCAGCTGAACAAGCCCAGCCCACCGCCAGGTCATCTGCTTCCTCTCTGTTCATCTTGCGCTCGTGGACGCAGGGCGACCGTACACGGCGCCGATGAACATGGGGCAGCCATCCACGCCTCCCCTAATCCCTACAAGGCCCCCCGAACCACCCCCTCGAACCCTAACGCCCATTCCCCCTCGTTCCCCTCTCTGACTCTCGGTTTCGGCGACGCTCAAAGACTCCGTCGCCATGGCCACGCTCGATCCCGTGCCCACCGAGCTCCCCACCGGCTGCGACCTTGTCCAGTAGAACCGTCGGGGTCCACTGCTTCGCCTACACCGAAGACCTCAAGCCCATCGCCTCTCCATCGCCAGATCACCGTCTTCTTCTTCCTCCAGACGTCGAGCTCCACCGCGTTGATCCGCATCAGCTCGGGCTCCTCTGGCGTCCCCAAGCCTTCTCGTCAACACCCGTGAGCCACTCCGTCGAAGCCTCCTTCCTCCCCCCTCTGGTGCCGCCGTTTAGACCGCCGCCCGAGCCTTCCCGACTCGGCGCTCGGTACTCCCACGCGTGAGCGCTCACACCGTGCGTCCTCGCTCGCCTGCTACCGCGTTCCCACGCATCGCACCCCTCCCCGCTCCCGCTGCCTAGCACCACCGCGGTCCCTGCTTCCTGTTCCCGGTCGCCACCGGTTGCCAGTGGCTGCCACAGCGCCCGTAGCCCGTCGCCCGCTAAGGCCATAGGGCCTTTGACAGCTGGGGCCCCTCCCCTGTTTTGTTAAAAAAAAGGAGATTTAAAAAATATTAATAATAAACTAACTAATTAGTTAATTAATTAGTTCATTAACTTAATTAAAATGGCTTAGTTAAACTGACTAATTAGTTAGCCAAATTAATCAAGTAATTAGTTAAGTGAGTCAATGACAGGCGGGCCCCACCCCCTATTGACCAGTCAAACGTGACTGGTCAACCGGGTTCCCCTGGTCCACCTGTCAACCACTGGGTGCACTTTTGTGAACCCTGTGTTGGGTGCACCTAGCAATTAATCTTTATTTTCGATTTATTAATAATTTCTGAATATTATTAAAACTTTGAAAAATCATATAAAATAATCCGTAACTCGGATGAAAAAGTTTTATACATGAAAGTTGCTCATAACTACGAGACGAATCCGAATATGCGGTCCGTTCATCTGTCACATGCCCCTAGCATAACAAACATGCAACTTTCTCCCTCCGGTTCATCTGTCAGACAAACGTCCGGAACCGGGAAAACTTTCCCGGATGTTTTCCCCCTTCGCCAGTATCACCTACCTCCGCGTTCGAACACCTCTAGCCTCGCTTGTTGTCATGTTATGCATATGTTTGCGTGTATTTACTGTTTCTTCCCCCTCTTCTCTCCGGTAGACCCTGAGACCGCTGCTGATGCCACTGTGATCGACTACGCCGACGACGACCCTCCTTCTTGTCTGAGCAACCAGGCAAGCCCCCCCCCCCTTGATCATCCCGATATTGCCAATTCCATTCTCTCATGCTTGCATTAGATTTTGCTATTGTTATTGTTTGCTCCTATTCTAATGCATAGCCTGCTTTTGTAACCTTCTCACTGTACCTTACCTTCTTATCCTAAACTGCTTAGTATAGGTTGGTTAGTGATCCATCAGGGACCCCCACATTGTCCTTGTTGCCCCTGCTTCATCTTCGACGACTCGAGCAACGTGATCGATGACCAGAGCCTGACACCTCACATCACATCACGCCCCTTTTGTTGCTCAACTCTGTAGAGCTACTATCGAGTGCCTAGGCCGATCCCTCTTAATGGACTCATGATGATAATTATGTAGTGTAGCTATTCAATCATGGTCATCAAGGGTGATTTCCTCTTTCACCATTCCCGATATGCCTCTGTCGTTCAACACCTCAAGTGTGAACCTCGAGGGTGGTCCCTCTTACATTCACCTTGCTGATTACATTGAGTGGAATCCACCGGGGGTGATTCCTCGGGTTTTCTTCCTTGATGTTTTGGACACACGGTTACCTTGACTTTACTTGAGACCATTGTTGAAGTTGGGTCGGCCCTGAGGGATACCCGCAAGTTGATGTGAAAGTCGGGCGGGCCCGTAGAGCACCCGCGAGTTTCCTATGTGGCACGGCCGGGCAGTCTGGGCCCTTGTTGTAAGTCCACGAGACGAGGCGACGGGGTCCCATATTCATGAGTCTATGCTCGTTTCCGCGAGCCCCCAACGCACTAACAGGTTCGGGTATTTGTTCTGAGTTGGCCTTTGGCATTTACGCACTAACCACCACGCGAGAATAGTTATGAGCCTCGACGTCATGGTATCAGCCGAAGCTTTGTCAGACATCCAGTTCAACAGTGCGGCACGGCTGGGGCGGCACCATCCTGTAGTGGTGGAGCCTGGTCCGGCTTTCTCACAATGACCCAGAGTGCAACGGGCGATGGGCCCAGACCCGGGAGTGCTTAGGATGTAGACCGGCAGGGACCTCTCTGCTGAGCCTAGGTAGGGCTGCAACATGTTGATCTTCCGAGGCCGGGCATTGACCCCAGAAAGGTGTGCCCGGCCAGAGTGATCGAGCGTGTTGGGTAACATGGCACCCCTGCAGGGAAGATATATATTCGAATACCATGTCCACGGTAATGGACGTTTAGACTTATATCCTGATCTTATATAACTAGAAATGGATACTTGACATATGTGATGGATATGTGGCTCCGAGATTGCTTTCCCGCAGGGAGTCGGGGAAGGATCTCTGGGCGTTGATGTTACAACATGCTTGTTAAATATTAAAATGCTACTCTTTACTCTTCTACATGCTGCAAGATGCTTGGAGCTGCTTGAAGATGCTAGTCTTCGATAGGCTAGGCCTTCCCCCTCTATTCTGGCATTCTGCAGTTCAGTCCACAGATACAACTCTTCCATTTCATATCAATGCATACTTAGTATAGATCTGATGCTTGCGAGTACTTTGGATGAGTACTCACGGTTGCTTTGCTACCCCCTTTTCCCCCTTCTTTCTTCTTTCCGGTTGTTGCAACCAGATGGTGGATCCCTGGAGCCAGATGCCACCGCTAATGGATGCTACTACGTGAAGATCGCTGACGACCAGAAGTAGTTATTGGGTCCCAGGCAGGAGGCCTTGCCTCTTCTCTCGTTGTTGCTTTTATGTTAGCCTTCTTAAGGCATCTTTGGTTAACTTATGTCTGTACTCAGATATTGTTGCTTCCGCTGACTCTTGTGTATCGAGCTATGTATTCGAGCCCTCGAGGCCCCTGGCTTGTAATATAAAACTTGTTTTTTTTTAATTTGTGTTTAGAGTGGTGCTGTGATATCTTCCCGTGAGTCCCTGATCTTGATCGTACACATTTGCGTGTATGATTAGTGTATGGTCGAATCGGGGGCGTCACATTGCACCTGTTACAGTTGAAGAAAAGATTATCACTTATAATTATCCTATTGTTCCTACTACTTATGTTGAGAAACCACCTTTCCCTGTTAGGATAAAGGATCATGCTAAAGCTTCAACTGTGGTTCGTAAGAGTAATACTAGAACATATACACCAACTGAGCAAATTAAAGTTGAACCCAGTATTGCTATGGTTAAAGATCTCTTGGCTGATAATATTGATGGGCATGTTATTTACTTCTATGATGAAGCAACTAATATTGCTAGACCCGATGCTAAGAAACATAGACCTATTGTAGGCATGCCTGTTATTTCTGTTAAAATAGGAGATCATTGTTATCATGGCTTATGTGATATGGGTGCTAGTGCTAGTGCAATACCTCATTCCTTATATGAAGAAATTATGCATGATGTCGCACCCGCTGAAATAGAAGATATTGATGTTACTATTAAGCTTGCAAATAGAGATACTATTTCACCAATTGGGGTTGTTAGAGATGTTGAAGTCTTGTGTGAGAAAGTTAAATATCCTGCCGATTTTCTTGTTCTTGGTTCCCCATAAGATAGCTTTTGTCCCATTATATTTGGTAGACCCTTCTTGAATACTGAATGCTAAGATTGATTGTGAAAAGGATGTTGTTACAATTGGCATGGGGATATGAAACATGAGTTTAATTTTGCTAAATTTCGTAGACAACCCCATAATAAAGAACTGCCTAGCAAGGATGAAATTATTGGTCTTGCTTCTATTGTCGTGTCTCCTACTGATCCGTTAGAACAATATTTGCTAGACCATGAAAATGATATGTTAATGAATGAAAGAAGGGAGATAGATGAAGTATTCTTTAAGCAGGGACCTATTTTGAAACACAACTTGCCTGTTGAAATCCTAGGGGGTCCTCCTCCACCCAAGGGAGATCCCGTGTTTGAGCTTAAACCTTTACCTGATACTCTTAAATATGCTTATCTTGATGAAAAGAAGATATATCCTATTATTATTAGTGCTAACCTTTCAGAGCAGGATGAGGAAAGATTATTGAAAACTCTGAAGAAGCACCGTGCTGCTATTGGATATACTCTTGATAATCTTAAGGGCATTAGTCCCACTTTATGCCAACATAAAATAAATTTGTAAGAAGATGCCAAACCAGTTAGAGATCACC
Organism: Triticum aestivum; assembly: GCF_018294505.1. NCBI lineage: Eukaryota > Viridiplantae > Streptophyta > Magnoliopsida > Poales > Poaceae > Triticum > Triticum aestivum. The sequence goes on along the minus strand of NC_057804.1, from coordinate 286,663,762 downwards.
AACGACGATTAAACCCTAAGATGAAGGAAGCGGTAAGAAAAGAAATACTAAAGCTCCTCGAGGCAGGTATAATTTATCTAGTTACTGATAGTCAGTGGGTAAGTCCTGTCCATTGTGTCCCTAAGAAGGGAGGTATTACTGTCGTTCCTAATGATAAAGATGAATTGATCCCGCAAAGAATTATTACAGGTTATAGGATGGTAATTGGTTTCCGCAAATTAAATAAAGCTACTAAGAAAGATCATTACCCTTTACCTTTTATTGATCAAATGCTAGAAAGACTATCCAAACATACACATTTTTGCTTTCTAGATGGTTACTCCGGTTTCTCTCAAATACCTATGTCAGCGGACGATCAAGCAAAGACTACTTTTACTTGCCCTTTCGATACTTTGCTTATAGACGTATGTCTTTTGGTTTATGTAATGCACCTGCTACCTTTCAAAGATGCATGATGGCTATATTCTCTGACTTTTGTGAAAAGATTTGTGAGGTATTCATGGATGATTTCACCGTTTATGGATCCTCTTTTGATGATTGCTTGAGCAACCTTGATCGAGTTTTGTAGAGATGTGAAGATACTAGTCTTGTTTTGAATTGGGAGAAGTGCCACTTTATGGTTAATGAAGGCATTGTCTTGGGGTATAAAATTTCTGAAAGAGGTATTGAAGTTGATAAAGCTAAAGTTGATGCTATTGAAAAGATGTCGTGTCCCAAGGACAATAAAGGTATAAGAAGTTTCCTTGGTCATGCCGGTTTTTATAGGAGGTTCATTAAGGACTTTTCTAAAATCTCTAGGCCTCTGACCAATTTATTACAAAAAGATATTCCTTTTGTCTTTGATGATGATTGTATACATTTGAAATACTTAAGAAAGCTTTGCTTTCTGCACCTATTGTTCAGCCACCTGATTGGAATTTACCCTTTGAAATTATGTGTGATGCTAGTGATTATGCTGTAGGTGCTGTTCTAGGGCAAAGAGTTGATAAGAAACTAAATGTTATTCAACACGCTAGTAAAACTTTAGACACTGCCAGAGAAATTATGCTACCACTGAAAAAGAATTCTTAGCAGTTGTATTTGCTTATGATAAGTTCAGACCTTATATTGTTGATTCTAAAGTAACTATTCGCACTGATCATGCTACTATTAGATATCTTACGGAAAAGAAAGATGCTAAACCTAGACTTATTAGATGGTTTCTCTTGCTACAAGAATTTGATTTGCATATTATTGATAGAAAGGGAGCTGAGAACCCCGTTGCAGACAACTTGTCTAGGTTAGAGAATGTTCTTGATGACCCACTACCTATTGATGATAGTTTTCCTGATGAACAATTAGCGGTCATAAATGCTTCTCGTACAACTCCATGGTATGCTGATTATGCTAATTACATTATTGCTAAATTTATACCACCTAGTTTCACATACCAACAAAAGAAAAAGTTCTTTTACGATTTAAGACATTACTTCTGGGATGACCCACACCTTTATAAAGGAGTAGGTGGTGTTATTAGACGTTGTGTGCCTGAGCATGAACAGGAATAGATCCTACGCAAGTGTCACTCCGAGGCATATGGAGGACACCACGCTGGAGATAGAAACTGCACATAAGGTATTGCAATCCGGTTTTTATTGGCCTACTCTCTTCAAACATACCCGTAAGTTTGTCTTGTCTTGCGATGAATGTCAAAGAATTGGTAATATTAGTAGACGTCAAGAAATGCCTATGAATTATTCTCTTGTTATTGAACCATTTGATGTTTGGGGCTTTGATTATATGGATTGTTTCCTGCCTCTAATGGATATACACATATTTTAGTTGATGTTCATTACGTTACTAAGTGGGTAGAAGCTATTCCAACTAGTAGTGCTGATCATAACACCTCTATTAAGATGCTTAAAGAAGTTATTTTTCCGAGGTTTGGAGTCCCTAGATACTTAATGACTGATGGTGGTTCACATTTTATTCGTGGTGCTTTCCGTAAAATGCTTGATAAGTATGATGTTAATCATAGAATTGCATCTCCATATCACCCACAGTCTAGTGGTCAAGTAGAGTTGAGTAATAGAGAGCTCAAATTAATTTTGCAAAAGACTGTTAATAGATCTAGAAAGAATTGGTCCAAGAAACTTGATGATGCATTATGGGCAGTCTAGTGGTCAAGTAGAGTTGAGTAATAGAGAGCTCAAATTAATTTTGCAAAAGACTGCTAATAGATCTAGAAAGAATTGGTCCAAGAAACTTGATGATGCATTATGGGCTTATAGAACTGCATATAAGAATTCTATGGGTATGTCTCCATATAAAATGGTCTATGGAAAAGCATGTCACTTACCTCTCGAACTTGAACATAAGGCATATTGGGCCATTAAAGAGCTCAATTATGATTTCAAACTTGCCGGTGAGAAGAGGTTATTTGACATTAGCTCACTTGATGAATGGAGAACCCAAGCCTATGAGAATGCCAAGCTGTTTAAAGAAAAAGTTAGAAAATGGCATGACAAAAGAATACAAAAGCGTGAGTTTAATGTAGGTGATTATGTGTTGCTATTCAACTCTCATTTAAGATTTTTTGCAGGAAAAATTCTCTCTAAATGGGAAGGCCCTTACGTTATCGAGGACGTCTATCGTTCCGGTGCCATAAAAATCAACAACTTCGAAGGCACAAATCCGAAGGTGCTGAGCGGTCAAAGAATCAAACATTATATTTCAGGTAATCCTATAAATGTTGAAACTAATATTATTGACACCGTAACCCCATAGGAATACATAAGGGACACTTTCCAGAATGTTTCAGACTCCGAAAAGGAATAGGTATGTGGTATAGTAAGTAAACCGACTCCAAAACAGTTCTAATAGCAATTTTTCTCCGTTTTGGAATATTTAAGAAAATAGGAAAATAAGAAGTAGTCCGAAAAGGACACAAGGCGTCCACGAGGGTGGAGGGCGCGTCTGTAATGCCCATGATGCGGCTATATCTCCCACGTGTCGAGGCACGACTTAGAGGCATAACCGCATTGTGGTTTTGTCACAAGAAGGGTCATCTTCACACAATCCCATGTAATGAACAAGAAAGGGATAAATAGAGTTGGTTTACAATCGCCACTTCACACAAAGATCATATAATTCATACATCATCCAAAATACACACATAGTCCGACTACGGACAAATCCAAATGAAAAGGAAGATAACCCCAAATGCTAGATCCCCGATCGTCCCAACTGGGCTCCACTACTGATCATAAAAGACAGTAGTAACGGCTAAGGACCTCGTAGAACTCCCACTTGAGTTTGGTAGCATCACCTTGTCAGGACCCCGATCCTGAGTCACACCGATCTAGCATGTAACACATCATATCACTTTGTGGCCTCACGCACGGTATTCCCACGGGTGCCACCTTACCTGGCCCGGGACCGTTTGCGCCTTTTGGCTCACGTATATGATAGTGCTGCTAGCATCCATATGACAAAGAACCCGGGCTGACAAGGCTAGTCGTGAACCCAAAGTTGCACTAACTTACAGGGACAGGCATACATGACCCAACAACGAATGTGTCGGTCTTCAGCGAGTGAATACGGGCTGTAGCAACTGGGCTAGCAGGACTCCGGTAAACCGGGCTGTAGCAGACTAACAGGACTCCGGTATTCATCGCGTGACATTTCCCCGAAGGGACAGACACAGGAACGAAGAAGGACACATGCCGGCCAGCCTAAGTGTTCCGGAGCAGTAGCAAGCTACCATGGCTCAGTGGAAGCACTAGGAGACATTTCCTGGTAAGAGAGGCGACTAAGGATAAACAACTAGATAGTCAGATAACACACATACCAAGCATTTCAATAACATACACACAATATGCTCGATATGTGCAAATACAACATGGCATCACAACATGACTCTATGACTCAAGTATTTATTCAATAGGCTCTGAGGAGCGAGCTATTACAAACATGGGTCTCATGACCCAACACTCAGAGCATACAAGTCAAAGCACAAGCGGAAGCTTAACATGTCTGAGTACAGACATCTACAAATGAAAAAGGCTGAGAAGCCTGACTATCTACCAGATCCTGCCGAGGGCACAAGATCGTAGCTGAGGTAACGAGCTAAACATCGAAGTCCACGCGGAACTACTAGCGAGACTGAAGTCTCTCTGCAAAAACATAAATTAAGCAACGTGAGTACAAATGTACCCAGCAAGACTTACATCAGATCTAACTACATATGCATCATTATCAACAAGGGGATGGTGGGGTTTAACTGCAGCAAGCCAGCTTTGACTCGGTGGCTATCCTAAACTACGACTGCAAGTAACTCTTTTGAGGTGGCGCACACGAGTCCACATATTCACTATATCAATACACCACTATGGATCCGCTCCCGTCTCCCTACAAGAACGCCGTCCATAGCACTCACGCTTATCTTGCGTATTTTAGAGTATCCACTTTCACTTGTCTATGAACTGTACAGGCAACCCAGAAGTCCTTTACCGCGGACACGGCTATTCGAATAGATCACATTAACCCTGCAAGGGTGTACTTCTTCACACACGCTCTCACCACTTACCGCCGTTTACACGACATGTACTCAGCAACCTTCAAGCGGAAGCCCAGCGAGGGTGTCGGCCACGACCTGACTAACCACACAAGTCTCCCATCCTGGTTTATCGCCTATTCGGGTTCCATCCGCAAGGAGATCCGGCCTGGGTGTCGCTCACGGCCCCAAACGATGTGTGCAGGGTTCCCAAGCCCACCTCGACGGGTGGATCTATGCTTGGTACACCGTGCCACGGTGCCTAGTCTGTCCCAAGCCCACCTGTACCGGGTGCCACTTGGTAGACTACTAACACTACCTACAAACACCAGAAACTAGTTGCAACTCCTGGACAGAGATCAAGTTGATTAATAAGTCGAGAGGGGCACTTTAGCATTCCAATGCGTGGTAGTAGCTGGTCATGGATCAAAAACACAGAACTCAGTTCCTGAGGACGGCTGCAATGAGACAACCCACCATGTACTCCTACATGGCCTCTCACCGCTACCTTTACCAAATCGTGTTCACACACTTAGCTCACACACAGTAGGACATGTTTACACACCTCCAATTCATCCCCGATGAATCAGACCTGACTCAACTCTAAGCAGTAGCAGGCATGACAAACAAGCATGAATGAGTAGGCACATCAGGGCTCAAACAACTCCCACTCATGCTAGTAGGTTTCATCTATTTACTGTGGCAATGACAGGTCATGCAGAGGAAAAGGGGTTCAACTACCGCAGCATGTAACAGTTGAGTCGTTGTTGTCCTAATGCAGTAAAAGAGAGCAGGAGCGAGAGAGTGGGATTGTATCGGAATGAACAAGGGGGTTTTGCTTGCCTGGCACTTCTGAAGATAGTATAGTTCTTCATCGGTGCCATCAAACTCATCGTCGAAACGTCGTCTACTAAGAGGGGGCAAATACCAGCAAACAAGGGAGAACACAATCAATGCAATGCAACAATATGATGCATGAATGTGACATGGCAATATGCTGGTGTTTTGAGCTAATGCAGCTAGCAACAAAGTTAAATGAAGTTGGTTTGAACCCTAAGTTCAAATCCAAACTCCATATGTGAAATTCAAATGTCATTTATATGATTTGTGCTAAACAAAAGCTATAAGTTGTTCTAACATGCATGAAAATGGTACAGATGGATAGATTGGATTTTTCTGATCATTTTTCATATATAAATTATTTAATTTGGAGTTACGGTTGAATTTCTATGAATTTTAGAAGTTTAGGACATTTTCTGGAATTTCCTGAATTAAAACTAATCCAGAAAATGAGTTATGGCGTCAGCACTACGTCACTGTGACGTCAACAGGTCAACGGGGTGGTCTAGGTCAAACTGACTAGTGGGTCCCGCATGTTAGTGTTATTAGACTAACTAATTTTTAGTTAGTCCTAATCCTAACTTAATTAGCAGGCGGGTCCCATTTGTCATTGACCCAGAGGGGTCAAACTGGGCCCACCCAGGGTCAACTTGGTCAACAGGTCAAACCTGCCGCCGTTGAGCCGCCGGCGAGGCCGAGACGGCGGAGAGCGTCGGAAACGCTGCCCCGGCCACGGTTCGATGCGCGGGTGGGTGCAACGGGTAGCTGGCGGTGTGGCGCATCCAACGGTGGCGGTGGTTGGTGCTGGGGTGGCCGGGAACGACGACGGCGTCGAGCCGGGCGGCGGCCGGAGCTCGGGTGTTCGCGGGACCGGGGCTGCGGTGTGCAAATGAGCGCAGCGTGGCGCTGGGAAGACACTACGCGCGACAGTTAGCATGTTGGACGCACGCCCGGGACCAAATGGTTACCGGGGCCACGCTGGCGACGAGGCCAGGCGGCGGCGCGATTTGGTCGGCAAGGGGGCGATGGCTACAGGGTGTAAATGATCTCGGGGAGAGGAGGTTACGACGCGGGAGCTCACGGTGGTTGCAGAGGTCATCGAAGCGGGTTCGGGGAAGGCTTGACGGCGTCGGAATCCCGGCGGCGATCGTCGGAACCCGAGGATGAAGATGACATCGATGGCGGCATTCCGAGGGCCTTCCGGTCGCGTAGATCGGCGGAGACGGCGTAGCGGATGACGGCCGAGCTTGTGGGCCGGTCGGGGGAGCGAGGGGGGTGCGGTGGACACGGCGGCAGCAAACGGTGGCGATGAGCGCGCTCGGGCGTTCGCGGGAGGGAGAAACAGAGGAAGGGGAGGAGCACAGGAGAGAGTGAGAGGGGGCCAGGGGGCTGCGTGGCGCTCCGTGGCGTCGTCTAGGAGCACCGGGGAGGAGCCAGGCAGGCAGGGAGGGAGGAGCTGGCGCGGCTCGCCTGCGCGCCGGCCACGCAACTGCTTCTCCTCCTGGCAAGAGGAAGAAGACAGTGCTGCCCCTGGTGGGCCGGGCTGGCTTTGCCCGGCTGGGCTGCTACAGTGGTGGGCTGGCTGGGCTGCCAGGTAAGTCCTTCTCTATCCCTTTTAAAATCTGTTTTTCTATTTTTTTGTAAGTTTGTGGCTTTATTAAAAATATTTAGACACCTTCAAAAATCCTGAAAATAATCATAGGCTCTTTTTAGATTAATTCCAACAGCCCACACTTATTTCCAGAATTATTTGAGCATTTAAAATATTTACTAGCATTTAAATGCCCAAATGCAAATGTGCAACACCTCTGGTTATGGTTCTAGCATTTTCCAGAAATCATGAACATTTTTTGAAAGCCATTTGGATTCGCTGAAAATATTTTTAAGTTGAAACTATTTGAATTCCATTTGGTACTAGGGTTTGGACATCCCCATTTCAAGTTCATTTGAAAAATTAAACATGATGCACACATGAAGGGCTAGCCTACTCAGACCAGGACCAGGGATGTGACAACTCACCCCCACTAAGCAAAAATCTCGTCCCGAGATTCAAGCGTAGGGTAAGATGAAGGGGGAACGCAAACTAACACAATCTTCACGATCCAGGTTGCACTTCATAGGGGCGTTGATTTGATCACCATCTTTGACTCGATGTCTTCCTCTGAGAACTCCAACTAACATGACAACGAGAGGAATGGGACAACTCCAGAAGAATCGATCTTCTCGAAGATCAATCAACTTAGGATCAACTCACGGAATGAGTGATAGCAACATCTCTCGAGCTGAGACACGAAACACACATCCAAAGGGATGGGGTGAAACAGATGATGAGGGTTCACTAGGTAGACAACAATTCCACACTTAAGAGGGTGGTGAATGGTTGTCAACGTAGCAAGGAGTTGAATTGCCATGATACCATAATGAGACATTTGGAGAAGGTGACTCATGGAATTATTACCTTAAGTGGCAAAAAGAATTACCTTGACATAGAGATCATTGAGACTCTCTAAACCAGCCTAGGGTAATTCTCGAGCGATCATTTGGAGGGGTTCGGTAGAATGTCATATCCATTTTGGAACAGAAATTACGGTTATCGAACAACTTGGCAAAAGGAAGGCACATTCAGATTGATACTGAGGATATAACCTAGTGTCTGAGCGTGCTCTCAAGAACTTGAGCATTTCCATATTCATCAAGGTTTTACCAATATCCGTGTCAAGGATCCTGGCAACACAACGTACTACCATGATGAATACCGATGGAAGAGATGCAGATGCAAAGGAAGATAACACCGTCTCAGATTTCACCTTGGCGGGGCCAAGGAAACAAAATCTGGATGATCGACCGAGAGACATTTAGCAGTCCGCTTCTAATGTTCTGCTTGATGTGCTAGCATACCCATTTATTAAAATGGTTTGATATCTAGAACATCAAGTAAAGGTCGGACTTCGGGAACACAAAAATCATAAGGCACAACTAGGGAGTAAATCCTATGATGTCCTTATGGGAAGGTGGCCAACTTCCTCAATCAAGACACTACAACAATAGGTCTTCCGGCTGGGTGTGTTGGCCACGACATCCACTTTACCGGGTTACAGAGAGACCAATATAATAGTTCTTGGGAATTGTTCCAACCATCATGTCTGCCTGAGATTCAGATCTGGTTGGTGTCAGAATATTCCAGACTCATCAAGTCTAGAAGGAAAAACGAAAGTTTGCAACACAAATCGACGAGATGACGTTGCGAGATTCTCAGGGGATGAACTACGATAGCAAGCTCCAAAATATGAGCTGGTTCTGCTACAACATGTGAACACGTTGTCACAGACAAGCATGCCCACATAGTAGTCTTACAACAAAACACTACCAAGTTCAGGTTGGGAACCATCATCGAGGATATCGAAGTCCTAACATAAGTCATGATTCTTAAGAAGGAACTTCTTCTCCTTGAACAGTTCAATCAGTGGCTTGGTGTGCTAGGGAATCCATATGGAGTGGAGGTAATTAATCTACAAACCATAGAATACATTCGCACATGCATAATTGACTTGGGATGGTACCAGAGGAAACAAAACCAATCTTTCTCGAACTCATGACGGCAACTTGCACCAAATGCACATGAATTAGAGGAGGTCACTTCTTTCATCCGAACATATGCTTCATGCACGGGACATGAAGATAATGCTTATAGAAGTTTCCAACACCAGCTGGATGTTCAACACGAATCATGGTGGAGACAAAATGCCGCTGATGGGCTCAACAGCAACTCATCGGAATTTCCATATCACTGGACTTCCACCATTATGTGAACAATGTGATAGTATTGGTCAGACCCAAAAGATATAATGGTGTATGCTCGAGGAAACAACCACAAGTAAGACAACATTACGCACATCGTTGGTTCTGATTTGATTTGAGGATAGCCCACACTCAAACCAAAGTTTTGGCAAGACAATGGGTCCAACAACTGATCACGAGGATCAATCGATGAAGATATCAACTTTCTTCAACACACACATACAAAGGATATCCCTTTGAAATGAACTAAGTCGGACAAGCTTCCATCTTCCAACTCTCCAAGTTGTTCTTTAGCTCAACCAACTAGTTCATGGTATCCAACACAGATTCTTGGAGAAGGGGTGGTTCATAGAGAAACCAACTTGATCACGAGCTCAACATAGCGGTCAGGTGACAACCTGGCGATACCTCCGAGAAGATATTCGGAAAATCACGAACCACCGATATGTTACTAAGCTCGAGAACAATCTTGCTTTTCAGGGTAAGACGATATGATCAAAGAGCGAGGGGTTTGGAATAATCCTAACCCATTGATCAGAGGGTGCACCGGAAATAAGGACTAGGTAGCACGATCAATCTTAGAATGATGATTCAATAACCAACATGCTAAGAATGAGAATATTGTCCATTTACTACCAAGCAACTAGTTGCTAGGGGTACTGATTTCACACATCATAGTTCACCCATCGGCATTCCGGTTGCAACAACACGGAAGCCAAGAAATGAATAATGATGGCGAGAAGTATCACTTCAACAAGAATTCATAAGAGGGTGTGCAATTCCAATGATATTCCTGATATAAAGATGGTAATACATCAAGGTAGAACAGACCAGAAGCTGGATTGCAACTTGATCTGCGGAACACAACTGCTTTGACCCAATCCTGGAAATGGAAAAGGGTACCGGAGTTTGTTTCTCCTAGTCACTCTGGAATAGAATGGCTTGATGGACCACAAGAGTAATAGGCATCGATGAACGAATGCACACATACTCTTCACTATCAATTGATAGACGAGGTCAGAAGACAACTAAAAAGGGACAACCCAAAGGAACATATGTTTTTCTGAGTTGTGGATGCATGGATTAGTATGCCGAACAAATTCAGCATATTTCTTCCGGATAACCCATGCTGAACAGGAAGGACTGGCAGATTCACAACTATGAATGGAGGACTCATCAAGAGCATTCTGGTTGTGATCTTTTGGTTCAAAGAACTTCTGCCATAATGGTTCATGGTATTGGAAAAATGATATACCACGGACCTTGAAGACTATCACAAAGGTTACTAATATCCTAAAGGTACGAGCAACACTAACAACATGAAGTAAGTGGGGAAATCTCGGGTTCAGAAACCCAGGAGTAGAATGCCTACTAACTATGTGGCATCACGGGATGCCTTTGGGAATGATGGCCAGAATCATCACACTAGGACACAGAACATGGCTAGATTACTAGGTGATACTCTAGACATCTAGGGTCATAATAATATCTCCAACATATACGTTGAGGCAATAGAGTACCTCAACTCACCGTTTAGTGTGGTTAACCTGGCCAGAAAGGACATCGAAATAGAGGGAAGGATTTTGCAATGCATCAGACTATTTAGAAACCTGGGATGACTCGGACAGCATAACAACTGTAAATGCTCAAAAGGATTAAAGACATCTACAAAAATGGTGGCATAACCACTCGATCATCATAATATCAAGGATCTGAGATCAACTATGAACATACAGAAGATAGTAGGAACTGAGGTCTAGATCCATCAATCCTAAGAGTCTATGGATTAGTAACACGTGATCCTGATAGAAAGAAGAGAAAACCTAGTTCCTTAACCCCGTAGGAAGGATAAGATGACTCAGATCAGAAGCCATAAGGTATAAGGAGTAAAAAGAGCCTTACGTTCCATCCCACAATCAATTCCCTTATATAACTAAAGAATTTCTAGACTCAACTTCGACCAGTTTGGCTTGGTAATCCTACAGGCAGTCAAGCTCTGATACCAAAGCTGTCAGGACCCCGATCCTAAGTCACACCGATCTAGCATGTAACACATCATATCACTTTGCGGCCTCACGCACGGTATTCCCACGGGTGCCACCTTACCTGGCCCGGGACCGTTTGCGCCTTTTGGCTCACGTATATTATAGTGCCGCTAGCATCCATATGACAAAGAACCCGGGCTGACAAGGCTAGTCGTGAACCCAAAGTGGCACTAACTTACAGGGACAGGCATACATGACCAAACAACGAACGTGTCGGTCATCAGCGAGTGAATACGGGCTGTAGCAACTGGGCTAGCAGGACTCCGGTAAACCGGGCTGTAGCAGACTAACAGGACTCCGGTATTCATCGCGTGACATTTCCCCGAAGGGACAGACACAGGAACGAAGAAGGACACATGCCGGCCAGCCTAAGTGTTCCGGAGCAGTAGCAAGCTACCATGGCTCAGTGGAAGCACTAGGAGACATTTCCCGGTAAGAGAGGCGACTAAGGATAAACAACTAGATAGTCAGATCCCACACATACCAAGCATTTCAATAACATACACACAATATGCTCGATATGTGCAAATACAACATGGCATCACAACATGACTCTATGACTCAAGTATTTATTCAATAGGCTCCGAGGAGCGAGATATTACAAACATGGGTCTCATGACCCAACACTCAGAGCATACAAGTCAAAGCACAAGCGGAAGCTTAACATGTCTGAGTACAGACATCTACAAATGAAAAAGGCTGAGAAGCCTGACTATCTACTAGATCCTGCCGAGGGCACAAGATCGTAGCTGAGGTAACGAGCTAAACATTGAAGTCCATGCGGAACTACTAGCGAGACTGAAGTCTCTCTTCAAAAACATAAATTAAGCAACATGAGTACAAATGTACCCAGCAAGACTTACATCAGATCTAACTACATATGCATCATTATCAACAAGGGGATGGTGGGGTTTAACTGCAGCAAGCCAGCTTTGACTCGGTGGCTATCCTAAACTACGACTACAAGTAACTCTTTTGAGGTGGCGCACACGAGTCCACATATTCACCATATCAATACACCACTATGGATCCGCTCCCGTCTCCCTACGAGAACGCCATCCATAGCACTCACGCTTATCTTGCGTATTATAGAGTATCCAGTTTCACTTGTCTATGAACTGTACAGGCAACCCAGAAGTCCTTTACCGCGGACACGGCTATTCGAATAGATCACATTAACCCTGCAGGGGTGTACTTCTTCACACACGCTCTCACCACTTACCGCCATTTACACGACATGTACTCGGCAACCTTCAAGCGGAAGCCCAGCGAGGGTGTCGGCCACGACCTGACTAACCACACAAGTCTCTCGTCCAGGTTTACCGCCTATTCGGGTTCCATACGCAAGGACATCCGGCCGGGGTGTCGCTCACGGCCCCAAACGATGTGTGCAGGGTTCCCAAGCCCACCTCGACGGGTGGATCTACGCTTGGTACACCGTGCCATGGTGCCTAGTCTTTCCCAAGCCCACCTGTACTGGGTGCCACTTGGTAGACTACTAACACTACCTACAAACACTAGAAACTAGTTGCAACTCCTGGACAAAGATCAAGTTGATTAATAAGTCGAGAGGGGCACTTAAGCATTCCAATGCGTGGTAGTAGCTGGTCATGGATCACAAACACAGAACTCAGTTCCTGAGGACGGCTGCAATGAGACAACCCACCATGTACTCCTACATGGCCTCTCACCGCTACCTTTACCAAATCGTGTTCACACACTTAGCTCACACAGAGTAGGACATGTTTACACACCTCCAATTCATCCCCGATGAATCAGACCTGACTCAACTCTAAGCAGTAGCAGGCATGACAAACAAGCATGAATGAGTAGGCACATCAGGGCTCAAACAACTCCTACTCATGCTAGTGGGTTTCATCTATTTACTGTGGCAATGACAGGTCATGCAGAGGAAAAGGGGTTCAACTACCGCAGCATGTAACAGTTGAGTCGTTGTTGTCCTAATGCAGTAAAAGAGAGCAGGAGCGAGAGAGTGGGATTGTATCGGAATGAACAAGGGGGTTTTGCTTGCCTGGCACTTCTGAAGATAGTATAGTTCTTCATCGGTGTCATCGAACTCATCATCGGAACATCGTCTACTGAGAGGGGGCAAATACCGGCAAACAAGGGAGAACACAATCAATGCAATGCAACAATATGATGCATGAATGTGACATGGCAATATGCTGGTGTTTTGAGCTAATGCAGCTAGCAACAAAGTTAAATGAAGTTGGTTTGAACCCTAAGTTCAAATCCAAACTCCATATGTGAAATTCAAATGTCATTTATATGATTTGTGCTAAACAGCAGCTATAAGTTCTTCTAACATGCATGAAAATGGTACAGATGGATAGATTGGATTTTTCTGATCATTTTTCATATATAAATTATTTAATTTGGAGTTACGGTTGAATTTCTATGAATTTTAGAAGTTTAGGACATTTTTTGGAATTTCCTGAATTAAAACTAATCCAGAAAATGAGTTATGGCGCCAGCACTACGTCACTGTGATGTCAGCAGGTCAACGGGGCGGTCCAGGTCAAACTGACTAGTGGGTCCCGCATGTTAGTGTTATTAGTCTAAATAATTTTCAGTTAGTCCCAATCCTAACTTAATTAGCAGGCGGGTCCCATTTGTCATTGACCCAGAGGGGTCAAACTGGGCCCACCCGGGGTCAACTTGGTCAACAGGTCAAACCTGCCGGCGTTGAGCCGCCGGTGAGGCCGAGACGGCGGAGAGCGTCGGAAACGCTACCCCGGCCACGGTTCGATGCGCGGGTGGGTGCTACGGGTAGCTGGCGGTGTGGCGCATCCAACGGTGGCGGTGGTTGGTGCTGGGGTGGCCGGGAACGACGACGGCGTCGAGCCGGGTGGCGGCCGGAGCTCGGGTGTTCGCGGGACCGGCGCTGCGGTGTGCAAACGAGCGCAGCGTGGCGCTGGGAAGACTCTACGCGCGACAGTGAGCATGTTGGGCGCACGCCCGGGACCAAATGGTTGCCGGGGCCACGCCGGTGACGAGGCCAGGCGGCGGCGCGATTCGGTCGGCAAGGGGGAGATGGCTACAGGGCGTAAATGATCTCGGGGAGAGGAGGTTACGACGCGGGAGCTCACGGTGGTTGCAGAGGTCATCAAAGCGGGCTCGGGGAAGGCTTGACGGCGTAGGAATCCCGGCGGCGATCGTCGGAACCCGAGGATGAAGATGACATCGATGGCAGCACTCCAAGGGCCTTTCGATCGCGTAGATCGGCGGAGACGGCGTAGCGGATGACGGCCGAGCTGGTGGGCCGGTCGGGGGAGCAAGGGGGGTGCGGTGGACACAGCGGCAGCAAACGGTGGCGATGCGCTCGGGCGTTCGCGGGAGGGAGAAACAGAGGAAGGGGAGGAGCACATGAGAGAGTGAGAGGGGGCCAGGGGGCTGCATGGCGCTCCGTGGCGTCGTCTAGGAGCACCGGGGAGGAGCCAGGCAGGCAGGGAGGGAGGAGCTGGCGTGGCTCGCCTGCGCGCCGGGCGTGCAGCTGCTTCTCCTCCTGGCAAGAGGAAGAAGACAGTGCTGCCCCTGGTGGGCCGGGCTGGCTTTGCCCGGCTGGGCTGCTATAGTGGTGGGCTGGCTGGGCTGCCAGGTAAGTCCTTCTCTCTCCCTTTTAAAATCTGTTTTTCTATTTTTCTGTAAGTTTGTGGCTTTATTAAAAATATTTAGACACCTTCAAAAATCCTGAAAATAATTATAGGCTCTTTTTAGATTAATTCCCACAGCCCACACTTATTTCCAGAATTATTTGAGCATTTAAAATATTTACTAGCATTTAAATGCCCAAATGCAAAGTACATATGATTTAATTCAGTGACCAAATATGTCATGGAAAAATGTGCAACACCTCTGGTTATGGTTCTAGCATTTTCCAGAAATGATGAACATTTTTTCAAAGCCATTTGGATTCACTGAAAATATTTTTAGGTTGAAACTATTTGAATTCCATTTGGTACTAGGGTTTGGACATCCCCATTTCAAGTTCATTTGAAAAATTAAACATGATGCACACATGAAGGGCTAGCCTACTGCAGACCAGGACCAGGGATGTGACATACCTGCACTGGTATCATCGGGACCTGCAACTGTTTTGGTAGTATCTGTGAGTCACGAGGACTCAGCAATCTCAAAACCCGTGAGATCAAGACTATTTAAGCTTATGGGTAGGACGTGGTAATGAGATGGAGTTGCAGTAAGCGCTAAGCAAATATGGTGGCTAACATACGCAAGTAAGAGTAAGATGAGAAGCTACGCAACGTTCGTGAAGCTAGAAGTGATCAAGAAGTGATTCTGAAACTACTTACGTTCAAACATAAAGCCAAACCGTGTTCACTTCCCGGACTCCGCCGAAAAGAGACCATCACGGCTACACACGCGGTTGATGTGTTTTAATTAAGTCAAGTGTCAAGTTCTCTACAACCGGATATTAACAAATTCCCATCTGCCACATAACCGCGGGCACGGCTCTCGAAAGTTTATACCCTGTAGGGGTGTCCCAACTTAGCCCATCACAAGCTCTCACGATCAACGAAGGATATTCCTTCTCTCGGGAAGACCCGATCAGCCTCGGAATCCCAATTACAGGACATTTCAGCAATGGTAAAACAAGACCAGCAAGACCGCCCAAATGTGCCGACAAATCCCGATAGGAGCTGCACATATCTCGTTCTCAGGGCACAACAGATGAGACAAGCTACGAGTAAAACCAGCCCTCAAGTTAACCCGAGGTGGCCCCGCAGGCTGCTCGGTTTGGACCAACACTTAGAGAAGAACTGGCCCAGGGGGTTAAAATAAAGATGACCCTCGGGGATGCAAACCCTAAGGGAGGGTTATAGGTTGTTAGGCAAATGGAAAACCAAAGTTGGGCCTTGCTGGAGGAGTTTTATTCAAGGCGAACTGTCAAGGGGTTCCCATAAACCCGACCGCGTAAGGAACGCAAAATCAAGGAACATAACACCGGTATGACGGAAACTAAGGTGGCAAGAGTGGAACAAAACACCAGGCAAAAGGCTGAGCCTTCCACCCTTTACCAAGTATATAGATGCATTAATTAAAATAAGAGATATTGTGATATCCCAACATAATCATGTTCCAACATGGATCAATCTTCAACTTCACCTGCAACTAATAATGCTATAAGAGGGGCTGAGCAAAAGCGGTAACTTAGCCAAACAACAGTTTGCTAGGAAGGTGGGTTAGAGGCTTGACATGGCAATATGGGAGGCATGGTAAACAAGTGATAGGTAGAGCAGCATAGCGATAGAACGAGCAACTAGCAAGCAAAGATAGAAGTGATATCGAGGGTAATGGTCATCTTGCTTGAGATCCCGCAAGGTAGAAGAACGAGTCCATGAAGAAGACAAACGGACATAGTCGAACGAATCCTCACAACTCTGGAACAAAACCAAAGCTAACGAGATAACCAAACCAGAAAGAAGCAAACAACATGGTAAACACACAAGCATAAACATGGCATGATGCACAAACAAGTATGCATGTCCGGTTTAAAAGCATGACAAAGCATGGCAAAGTGCAACAAACAATACTACAAGTTAAGTGGAGCTCAATATGGAACGAGTTGCATATTGACGAAACACCACATCAATTATTTAGTTCTCTCCCGTTTAGGTACCCAACAAAATTAAATATTGTTAAACATGGCAAGAGGTGAAGCATAATAAAACTACCAAGCTAGGGAAGTTTAAATGAGGCCGGAAACAACAAACAACAATTCCGGAAAATCCCCATATGCATAGTTTGAGTTTGGTACTGTTCTGCCCTAAACCATATTTTAAATTTGTTAAACAGTAAAGTAAAGTGCACCAAGTCAATCTATGCATTTTTCCACCCCATTTATATATAAAGAACATTTAAATTGGAGCTACAGCTATTTAGTTATGAAATAAATCATTTTAACATGTTATTTATGCAAAATTAAACAACATCAAGTTTAAACATTTTAACATGGATGGAAGTGGCGTATTATGAAAGTACATGAAAAACTGAGCATCTTACATATATAGTTTATTTAATTCTGATGCATGGTTTGTGAATTATTGATGCATGAACATTAAGGGGTTTTCTGAAAACGGGCAGTCTCTAGAATAATTGCTAAAATCACAACAGAGGAAAAAAACACGCATCGGGCCGAATCTGCAGGCTGCTGTGGCACTCACCATGGGCTTTAGCCAGGTCGGTGGAGCAGGAGGTGGGGCAGGCCAGCTGGGCCTTGGAGGCTGCTGGTCAGCTGGGCTACGAGCGAAGTAGAGGATGCCTCGCGCGCGCGAGTGGCTCTCGTCCAGGCTGGCGCTGGACTGGTCAACACGGGGCGGGGTTCTCATTCTCGAGCTGCTGCTCGATGCAGAGGACGCAGACAGAACCGACGATGCAGGGCACATCAACTTCAGGCGATGCAGGGCGCGGCGGCTTCAGGCGATGCAGGGAACGGAGGAGGTGCGGATCCGGCCGCTGGATGGCATCCCATGTGAGATCCAAGGCGAGGCAGGGGGTCGGCGGCCATGGCGTGGCTTGGGTCTTGGCGGAGGAAGGAGGTGCAGCAAGGGCACGCGGGTGAAGGGCGTCGGGGTGGCCGGTTCCAAACGTGGGGGTTCAGTTCAGGGCATCGGTGGACGGAACCAGCGAACGGAGCGGAGCTCCATGCTTCGGGCGCCATGGACGAGCTCCATGCGTTCCTGTAACCCACAAGAAAGAGAGAGGCCTGGAGAGATTAGGGAGAGCAAGGAGATGAATAAAAGAGAGAGGGGAAGGAAGAAGGGGAGCGTGACGGACTGGTCACCGGCAGCTCGGACCGGTGGCCGGACGGCGGGGCGCGGATGCCCGAGGAGCTCCTAGATAGGGGCTCTGGCGACTGCAGGCGCGAATGAGCGGGAGGCTCAAAGGGCCTCGGGCGCTCAGGAAGGTGCTGGCACGGTGAGGAGCTTGGCCAGGGGAAGGCATCCATGGGGATCAGGAGGAGCTCGGGCGCAGAGAGCGTCAGGCTCCAGATTGATGTGACGAAGGGGCGGCCTTGGTGGTGGTTGTAGGAGGGAGGTGGTTGGCTGGTTGGAACGATGGAGGGATTGGGTGGATCAGGATGGATCCCGAGGAAGGAGAGGAGTGGATTACTATTAGCGGCGTGATGGGACAAGGGGCTAGATTTTAGGGTTGCTGGCTAGGGGATTGGTCTATATATAGGAAAGGGGAGATGAGTTTGGATCATCCGATCGAAATCGGATGGTCGAGATAAAATAGGCTTCGAAAGTCCAAATAAGAAACCGAAGATATTCTAGGTATGTTTGGGGATGATCCGGACCCAACGGTCATGACAACCAGGTTCGACTTCGGGGGAGTTTCGGACATGCACGCAAGGGGGGTCTGAGTAAAGTGTAAAGAGGGTTAAACGATCAGACAAGAGGGAATCGAAAACCCGGTCGGACTCGGATCGATCAACGAAGGCAAGGGGGGAATGCGGCAACTATGAATGGATGCAAGCTTTATGAAAACATGCAGATGCAATGCGCATGATGCTATGAGATGAGATGCATGACAAGTTCAAAATGCAAAACAAAAGACAAAAACCCAACCACGAAGGAAATATCACAACACATAGTCAGAAATGGCAAGAGTTGGAGTTACAAATATGGAAAGTTACATCTGGGGTGTTACAACGCCCTACCCTACTAGGCACGCCCCCTGCCTCGTGGGCACCTCGTGTGCTCTCCGGACTCCATTTTCTTGCACGTTACTTCTTTCGGTCAACAAAAATTCATTATATAATCTCCCGAAGGTTTTGACCACCGTATCACGCAAAAATCTTTTGTTTTTGTCTTGAGTTGTTTCTGCCACAGATTAGAGCAATATGTCATCCCAGGATTTGGAGGGAGAAAGCTATGTGGCTGATTACCTTGCAGACCCTAAGGTCTATGGAGACGTGGAGCACTCTGGCTGGACCACTGAGGAAGAAGAAGACTACGAGCTTAAGGGAAAGGAAGAGACGAGCTCAGACGAAGATGAAATCCCATTACCTCAACCTGGGGACATGCATGTGGAGTTTAAGAAGTCAAGCCTCCCTGATAGAGCAAAGAAACCAAAGATCAAGTTTATTCCTTTTCATCTCTTGCAGGAAAACAAACTGGAACTATGCAAAAGGATATTAAGCCTTGAGTAGGAGATTGATGATCTAAGGGAGCAAAATTCCATCCTCAAGCGCAAATTGAGGAGGAAGCATACATCACCAACAACTCCATCATCACCACCTCCGAGGACATAATCACATGGGTATGGGCACTCCCCTTGGCAACTGCCAAGCTTGGGGGAGTTGCCCTGGTATCGTATCACCATCACACTCCTATCTTTACCGTTTTACTTAGGCCGATCCTTTTGGTAATATCTTGATCTAGTAGAGTAAAGTTTTGGTATGAATTAGTTTTGAGTTTTTCCTTGTGATCTCTCTATGTAATCGAGTCCGTGAGCTATATATAATAAAGACTAGTGTTGAGTCAAGGGCTTTGCTATCTTGCTATAATCTTAAGTGCATAAAAGAGTAAAAAGAATAAAAGAGTACATATTGATCTTATGGATAGTAATGACTTCACACATAAAGAGTATGAGGCTTAAAAGTTGTTGAGAGTTGGCGAACATAGTTTTGGTCATCGTTGCAATTAATAGGAAGTAATAAAGAAAGAGAGGTTTTCACATATAAATATACTATCTTGGACATCTTTTATGATTGTGAACACTCATTTAAGCATGACATGCTAAAGAGTTGATGTTGGACAAGGAAGACAACGTAATGGGTTATGTTTTCTCACATCTCAGTTAAAGTATATTGTCATGGATCATTCAAACATGTTGAGCTTGCCTTTCCCCCTCATGCTAGCCAAATTCCTTGCACCAAGTAGAGATACTACTTGTGCTTCCAAATATCCTAAAACCCAGTTTTGCCATGAGAGTCCACCATACCTACCTATGGATCGAGTAAGATCCTTCAAGTAAGTTGTCATGTTGCAAGCAATAAAAATTTCTCTCTAAATATGTATGACTTATTAGTGCGGAGAAAATAAGCTTTATACGATCGTGTGATATGGAAGTAATAAAAGCGACGGACTGCATAATAAAGGTTCATATCACAAGTGGCAATATAAAGTGACGTTCTTTTGCATTAAGATTTTGTGCATCCAACCATAAAAGCACATGACAACCTCTGCTTCCCTCTGCGAAGGGCCTATCTTTTACTTTATGTCTTTTACTTTATGCAAGAGTCAAGGTGATCTTCACCTTTCCCTTTTTCATTTTATCCTTTGGAAAGCACCTTGTGTTGGAAAGATCCTGATATATATATATATATATATATATATATATATATATATATATATATATATATATATCCAATTGGATGTAAGTTAGCATGAACTATTATTGTTGACATTACCCTTGAGGTAAAACATTGGGAGGCAACACTGTAAGCCCCTATCTTTCTCTGTGTCTGATTAAAACTCCATAAACATAAATATTGCGCGAGTGTTAGCAATTGTGGAAGACTAAATGATAGTTGAGTATGTGGACTTGCTGAAAAGCTCTATTCTTGACTCTTTCCGATGTTATGATAAATTGCAATCGCTTCAGTGACTAAGATTATAGTTTGTTAGTTCTCAATGAAGTTTCTGAACCATACTTGACATTGTGAATAGATTGTTACTTGAGCATAAGAAATCATATGACAAAATATATATGTTGTTGTTATAAGAATGATCATGATGCCCTCATGTCCGTATTTTATTATTATCAACACATCTATCTCTAAACATGTGGACATATTTTTCGATATTGGCTTCGGCTTGAGGACAAGCGAGGTCTAAGCTTGGGGGAGTTGATACGTCCATTTTTCATCATGCTTTTATATCGGTATTTATTGCATTATGGGCTGTTATTACACGTTATGTCACAATACTTATGGCTATTTTCTCTTATTTTACAAGGTTTAACATGAAGAGGGAGAATGCCGGTAGCTGGGATTCTGGGCTGGAAAAGGAGCAAATATTGGAGACCTATTCTACACAGCTCCAAAAGTCCTGAAACTCCACGAAAGTCATTTTTGGAGTTAATGATAATTATTCAGCGGAAGAAATACCTGAGGGGGTCCACCCACCGTCCACAAGGGTGGGGGCACGCCCCGCGCCCCCTGCCTCTTGGGCCACCTGGCAGCCCTCCGGTGCCCATCTTCTGCTATATGAAGTCTTTTACCCTCGAAAAAATCATAAGCAAGCTTACGGGACGAAACTCCACTGCCATGAGGCGGAACCTTGGTGGAACCAATCTAGGGCTCCGGCGGAGCTGTTCAGCCGGGGAAACTTCCCTCCGGGAGGGGAAAATCATCACCATCGTCATCACCAACACCATCAACATCTTCACCAACACCATCTCCTCCCAAACCCTAGTTCATCTCTTGTATCCAATCTTTGTACCCAAAACCTCAGATTGGTACCTGTGGGTTGCTAGTAGTGTTGATTACTCCTTGTAGTTGATGCTAGTTGGTTTATCCGGTGGAAGATTATTTGTTCAGATCCTTAATGCATATTAATACCCCTCTGATCATGAACATGAATATGCTTTGTGAGTAGTTACGTTTGTTCCTGAAGACATGGGTGAAGTCTTGCTATTAGTAGTCATGTGAATTTGGTATTCGTTCGATATTTTGATGAGATGTATGTTGTCTCTCCTCTAGTGGTGTTATGTGAACATCGACTACATGACACTTCACCATTGTTTGGGCCTAGAGGAAGGCATTGGGAAGGAATAAGTAGATGATGAGTTGCTAGAGTGACAGAAGCTTAAACCCTAGTTTATAAGTTGCTTCGTAAGGGGCTGATTTGGATCCATATGTTTCATGCTATGGTTAGGTTTACCTTAATACTTCTTTTGTAGTTGCGGATGCTTGCAATAGGGGTTAATCATAAGTGGGATGCTTGTCCAAGAAAGGACAGTACCCAAGCACCGGTCCACCCACATATCAAATTATCAAAGTAACGAACGCAAATTATATGAGCGCGATGAAAACTAGCTTGATGATAATTCCCATGTGTCCTCGGGAGCGCTTTTCTCATTATAAGAACTTGTCCAGGCTTGTCCTTTGCTACAAAAAGGATTGGGCCACCTTGTTGCACTTTATTTACTTTCGTTGCTTGTTAACCGTTACAAATTATCTTATCACAAAACTATCTGTTACCTACAATTTCAGTGCTTGCAGAGAATACCTTACTGAAAACCGCTTGTCATTTCCTTCTGCTCCTCGTTGGGTTCGACACTCTTACTTATCGAAAGGACTACGATAGATCCCCTACACTTGTGGGTCATCAAGGCTCACCTAGCAAAGTGCCAAGAAGCTAGAAGCCCCCTCCCTCGTGTCGGCATGAAGGGAATCCTAAGCTATATATGAATGGATGCACCCCCCAACCATGGTTCACCTAGTAAAGTGTGAAGTAGCTAGCAGCCCCCCTCATGTCAGCACGAAGGGAATCCTAAGCTATGAATGTGCCCCCTCCCCCAACCGAGGTTCAGCTAGCAAAGTGCAAAGTAGCAGCCCCCACCCCCACCACCACTTTTAGTCGGCGGGCCAGAGAGGCATCTCACCAAGATTGATCATAAAATGGACCAAGAATAATCCACCTTCGTTGTACAACCTCTCTCTTGTTGCAGGTCAAAGTGATGGCCGTCCATGTGACCCCAAATAGGATAGCTCGCCAATAACCATGCAAGTAGCTAGTCCCCGAAGACAACCACTGCATGCGTGTGGCCCAAACATATGTATGGATCAGGTGTGTTTTTTAGTACACAACGGAACAACTTTGATGTGGCACCATGATTTCGAACTAGAAATCCCCACACTGAGTGAGAGTTAGATTGATGATGCATATGTATGTTACACCACACTTCAAGCCGATGACGGGGATTCATGCATGCATGCATGCGTAGTATATGCGCTCAAACTTTAATTAGGTCTGAATCTCACCATGACCTATACTATGATAACATGAACCAAATGAAGAATTTGCCATGATAACCTATCTTGTTGTCGGTCAAGGTGATCATGGATGTCCACGCGGGCCCATGAATATATAGGCTTGTCGCTGATAACCACGCGAGGGAGTGTATCGTTCAAAGACAACCACTACATGCATATGTATGGAGGTGATGCGTGCATGCATGATTTCACAACATTGATGTGGCGTGTGCATCGAAAAACGTACACTCTCCCCACATAGAGTGAGATCGGTTCATGACGTGTCATTGTACTAGCCACTTCGACTCGATGGGAGGAATTGATGCATACGCATGCATGTGTGTGTGCTTATATATATATGTGTGTATATATATATATACGTATTTACAAGCAAAAAACAGCCCCCTCCTAAGTAAAATTAACCACTCTTGTTGTCAGGCAAAAAGTAGTAATTTAACATGCATCGTAGTTGTGGTGGATTCACGGTGTGTGTGTGTGGGGGGGGGTGTTGGCGTCGGGGGTGGTGAGTGGCTCGTAGTACACTATGAGTTGTGAGCCACTGTGTGGGTTGGCCATTTTGTTAGGCAGGTGTAACGCCCAGATAATCATGCTATAGTAATCCCCGTTAAACGATGCCACATCATCCCGGTTACTGTTGCTAATCTCACGTCGGATCAAAAATATTCAAATCCAAATCAGAATTAATGGCAAACCACCAAAGTTTTCAAGCATTAAAATAAAAATGTTCAGACTATGTCAATTATTGCATAGGTAATTATGGTGAAGTAAACACCTTTTTAGAAAATGCCTAAATAGTTAAAATGAATTAAAACAGAAATGAAAACAAAGAAAAAGGAAAAAAGAAGAACACAAACAGAAAACTAACAAAAAAAGGAAAAGACCCCCCCGGGCCAACCGGCCTAGCTACTGGCTGGCCAGCCGAGTTGGCCCAGCCGACCACCCCCGCACTCCCCATAACCCCCTGTCGGTAAAAACCCTAACCGACACCCCACCCCACTCTACTCCCACTCACCCCCTACGTCGCTCTCCCTCCCTCCCCGATCCAGATCTGGATAGGGGGAACGACCCCCTGCCGCCCGGATAGACCGTGCTCGCCGCCGCCCGAGGACCTCCCCGCCGGCCTGCCTCCCCTGCATACGACGGCTACGACCTCCACCTCGTGCCCCACTGCCCCGTCCCTACGCCTCGCGGTGAGGACCCTGGTCCTCCTCTCTCCCCTCTACCCTCGTGCACATCGTGCCTCCATGCGCGCCCGAAGTCGCCGGCGCTCCACCTCGTCGCCGGCATCGAACCCGACCATTACAGCCACGACCGGACCGCCCCTACTGCCGCTCCCTCGCACGGGCGCGCCTCCCCTTACTCCTGGTCGCGCCTGCCCATGCCGAAGTGCGCGCGCTCACGCGCCTGCATCACAGCTCGTGTCGCCCGCTCGCGTTGCCCGCTCGCGGTGGCCTCAACTGCGCACGCAACCGCGCGCCCCCGGCAAAGCCCCTGCCCTGCACCCTCGCAGCAGCCGGCCCTGCTCCCTCACCCGTTCGGCGCCCTGGCCGCGTCGGCTCCGCCCGGCCTTGCCAGCGCTAGGCTAGCGCACGCCGACAGCAGCGCTCCGGCCGCCCAGCCCCGGCGACCCCCAGCCCTGGCCTCGCCTTACCTCGCTCCGGTGCCACCCGGTGCTCCTCCCATCCCTTCCGCTCTAGACACTGGCGGTCGGCCTCGCCGCGGCCCCCTTGTTGGCCGCCGCCCGGGTCCGCCCTGTCCTGCAGCGCCCGTCACGGCGCCCGCAACCGTGCCCAGCGCCCGCTTCCCCTGTGCCCGTTAAGGCCCTAGGCCACTGGACAACGGGGCCCAGCCCCTGGAACATTTTAATAAAAAAGAATTTAAAAATAATAATAAATAAAAATATTAATTAATTAATTAACTTAATTAATCCTGATTAGATTAACCTAATCACTTAGGTTAGTTAATTAATCTGTTAGGTTAGTTAACAGTCAATGACAGCTGAGACCCACACGTCAGTTTGACCCAGTCAATGCCCTGTTGACTGCTGACGTCATGATGACGTCAGCATATAGTATTCTGGATAACGTTGATGTAAAATAATTAAATAAATTCTAAAAATGATTAAATCTTTTAGAATTAATATAAACTAAACCGTAGCTCGGATGGAAAAACTTTGTACATGAAAGTTGCTCAGAACGATGAGACGAATCCGAACACACAGCCCGTTCGTCCGCCACGCATCCCTAGCATAGTGAACCGGCAACATTTCACCTCCGGTTCATCTGTACAAAAACGCGAAACACCAGGGATACTTTCCCGGATGTTTCCCCCTTTCGCCGGTATCACCTACTACCGCGTTAGGGCACACCTAGCACCGCTCATTGTCATGTCATGCATCGTCATGCTTATGCTTGCATTACATTTATTGTTTCTTCCCCCTCTTCTCTCCGATAGACTACGAGACCGACACTGCTGCCGCCCAATTCGACCACGGAGTTGACGACCCTTCCTTCTTGCCAGAGCAACCAGGCAAGTCCCCCCCTTGATCACCAGATATCGCCTATTCTTCTCTCTACTTCTTGCATTAGAGTAGTGTTGCATGTTACTGTTCAGTTACTCCTATTCTGTTGCATAGTCTGTCATTGTTGCTACAGTCGTTGATACCTTACCCGCAATCCTAAATGCTTAGTATAGGATGCTAGTTTATCATCATTGGCCCTACATTCTTGTCAGTCTGCCTTGCTATACTATTGGGCCGTGATCACTTAGGAGGTGATCAGGGGTATATACTATACATATATACATAATATACAGATGGTGACTAAAGTCGGGTCGGCTCGTTGAGTACCCGCAAGTGATTCAGATATGGGGCTGAAAGGACAGGTGGCTCCATCCGGGTAGAGGTGGGCCTGGGTTCCCGAAGGCCCCGACTGTTACTTTGAGGCGGAGCGAGAGGGCAGGTTGAGACCACCTAGGCGAGAGGTGGGCCTGGCCCTGGTTGGCGTTCGCGGTTACGTCATAATAACACGCTTAACTAGATCTTGGTATTTGATCTGAGTCTGGCCACTGGCCTATATGCACTAACCAACTACGCGGGAATAGTTATGGGCACTCGTCGTCGTTGTATCAGCCGAAACCTTCTTGACGTCAGCGACTGAGCGGCGCGCGTCGGGTTGGACCGCGTAACGCAACTTCCTTTGTAATGGAGGTTGCTAGGTCTGCTCACCGGCCGCGTTCGCAACATGCAGGTGTGCAATGGGCGATGGGCCCAGACCCCTGCGCGCATAGGATTTAGACCGGCATGCTGACCTCTTTGTTGTGCCTAGGTGGGGTTGCGACGTGTTGATCTTCCGAGGCTGGGTATGACCCAGGAAAGTGTGTTCGTCCAAAGGGGATCGAGCGTGTTAGGTTATGTGTTGCACCCCTGCAGGGAAGTTTATCTATTCGAATAGCCGTGTCCCTCGGTAAAACGATGACCCGCAGTTGTACCTTGACCTTATGACAACTAGAATAGGATACTTAATAAAACACACCCAGACAAGTTCCAGAGACAACCCGGTGATCGCTTTCCCACAGGGCGACGAGGGGAGGATCGTCGGGTAGGACTATGCTATGTGATGCTACTTGGAAGACTTCAATCTACTCTCTTCTACATGCTGCAAGACGGAGGCTGCCAGAAGCGTAATCTTCGATCGAACTAGCTATCCCCCTCTTATTCTGGCATTTTGAAGTTTAGTCCACCGATATTGCCTCTTTACACATATACCCATGCATATGTAGTGTAGATCCTTGCTTGCGAGTACTTTGGATGAGTACTCACGGTTGCTTTGCTCCCTCTTTTCCCCCTCTTTCCTCTTCTTCCCGGATGCCGCAACCAGACGTTGGAGCACAGGAGCCAGACACCACCGTCGACAACGACTGCTACTACACTAGAGGTGCCTACTACTACGTGCAGGCCGCTGACGATGACCAGTAGTAGTTTAGGAGGATCCCAGGCAGGAGGCCTGTGTCTCTTTCGATCTGTATCCCAGTTTTTGCTAGCCATCTTATGGCAACTTGTTTAACTTATGTCTGTACTCAGATATGTTGCTTCCGCTGACTCGTTTATGTTCAAGCACTTGTATTTGAGCCCTCGAGGCCCCTGGCTTGTAATATGATGCTTGTATGACTTATTTTACTTTCAGAGTTGTGTTGTGATATCTTCCCGTGAGTCCCTGATCTTGATCGTACACATTTGCATGCATGATTAGTGTACGATTGAATCGAGGATGTCACAAGTTGGTATCAGAGCCGACTGCCTGTAGGAATCCCCCTTCCACACTCCTTGGTCAAAGTCGAGTCTAGTCAGTACAAAACTTTTACTAACATGGTTGTGAGTCTTACAGGCCCACATCGCCATTGGGTGGTATTAGGATCTTTTACTCCTCGACCTTTACTCTGGGGCTCTGAACTCTCTCCTACTCGGGTTAAACGAATTTACTAACTCTAACATTAGGATCACGTTACCACATTCACCCCAAAGTTGGATAAGCCATAGTTACTCTATAGGATAGTATTTTGAATAATACCCACATTGTCATTTGACTCCATTGAAACATTGTTGTTTTCAGATGGAACCCACAAGGCAGGCGTCCGCCACGCGGCGGACATTGATGCCTCAGGATCACCTATTGTGCTAGCTGAGATGATGACCTATCTGGGTTATTGCTGGCACCCTGAGTACACCATGTACGAGGAGTTCCAGGACTTTAACCAGGAGTAGTACCGTGCCATCGTCCACCTCTACTCTCGGGAGTATGAGTCCACTACTGTGCTGCACACCGCCCATGGTGTTGGAGTGACCATCGAGATGGCAGTGCACGTTGTTGCTTATGCTGCTCTGACACGTCTTCGTGGAGAGTATCGGGCGTTGGACGCTTCCCCTTTCAGGCACATTGCTATCGCATCTGACGTTGGTGCGGAGGGATACTACACTGCTGCCTACTCCAACGTCACCCGAGAGCCCTTCCACCATCAGAGCCTGGTTCTGCATGCTGATGGGCTGGACCGAACTAACCGAGCTCTTCGCCACGAGTTGTACACCACCCATCAGCACCTTTATAGTGCTCTGGCGCTGTTGCACCCCTTTGTTCTATCTAGACAGCTGCCGTGTTCTACGGTCTAGCCAGCTAGGACCGTGATGCCCCACTGTGTCGGTTGGCCAGAGGTGGGAGGGTACGCTCCCACACTTGGTCCTCTTCTGCCACCTGCATGTCGGGTGCTACACCAAAGTATTCGCGGCCCCCAGGCCGCTGACGTGGAGGACTATCCGTTACCTCAGTACCAGTTGTCAGGCTACGACTACCTCCACAGTACCTCCTGGGACTGATGTAGTCTTGCTCATTAGTATTAGATGCATTCACCGCGAGCCTGTGTGCTGCCTATGAGGACTTAGTCTATGTACTAAACTCTGTGTACTAAACTCTATGCCCAACCCCTTTTGTAAGTTATGCCGACTACTATGTAGCATCTGTCGTGCTCCTTTCATTATGCATGTTTCATCATGAATGATTCTTGTCTATGCAAATTTCTCAATGCTGAACTACCCCTATTATATATTAGCAGGATGGTTAGACCAGGTGGTCGTGGTCATGGCGGCAACGCCCCACCACCGCCTGAGTACATGGCTATTATGATCCAACAGTTCGAGCTGAACCGTCAGTTCATGGAGAATATGCTGGCTCAGTTTCCTTGCCCCAATGTGAACCATCAGCCAACCCCAGTAACTCTGTAGGATTTCATGCGTCTCAACCCAACCATCTACCACGGCTCAACTCAGCCTCTGGATGCTGATGACTGGCTCCGTGACATCACCTATGAGCTGGAGTCTGCTGGTGTAGCCCATGCCAGCTACATCACCTTTGCTTCCTTCTTCCTGAAGGGACCAGCTGCTTAATGGTGGGACAGCCACAGGCGTACTCTGCCAGTTGGGACAATCATCACTTGGCCAGACTTTCAAGCTGCCTTCCATGCCTGCTTTATTCCTTAGGGGATCATGGACATGAAGAAGCATGAGTTCCGAAACCTCACCCAGGGCAAAAAAACTATGGAAGCTTATCAGCAGGAGTTTCTGGACTTATCCCGCTATGCTGAAGAAGACATTGCAACTGATGCTCGCAGATAGGAGAAGTTCCATGATGGACTACAAGCTGACATCAAGCTCGCATTGCTAGTGCGTGACTTTGCCAATTTCGCCACCTTAGTGAATAAGGCCATCAATGTCGAGACTGGTTTGTAGGAACACCAGAGCTCTCACAGGCGCAACCGTGACATGGGCTCATCTTCAGGCCCGCCCTCATAGAAGCGTAGGATCTAGATTCCCACAGCATGTACCATCCAACTGCACCTGCTCCAAGGCAGTCCTATGTTGCACCTCGTCTGCCGCCTCCACCATCCGAGCAGCCAAGGCTTCCAGCTCCACCTCCCCGAGCTCCTGTTCCCACTCCCAATAATGGTCTATTCTATAAGTGTGGTCAACCAGGTCACCTTGCCAGGAACTGCTTTCAGAACCAGGATCAACTGGCCCTCCCTGCAGCTGCCGTGGAAGCAATCAGCCCCGCAACAACAATGCCAGGCCTTATGGTCGTGTTCATGCCAACCACATTGACCTTAGTGAAGCTCAAGACCAGCCTATACTGTGATGGGTACACTCCTCGTAAATTCTGTACCAGCATCCGTTTATTTGATACAGGAGCATCACATTCATTCATGTCAGAAGATTTTGCATACAAGCATGACCTTAAATGTGAGGTCATAAACACTCCACTAGTGGTAAAAAACCCCGCCGGCCAGTGTCAAGCCTCTATGGTTAGTCACAACATTCCCGTTGAAATTGAAGGGTTGGAATTCTATGCCTCTCCCATTATCCTCAAGTTGTCTAACATTGAACTCATTCTGGGTATGGATTGGTTGAAAGCGCATACTGCTTCTATAGTTTGCGCCACTAAGATCGTCCACCTGCTACACCCTTCTGATGAAATAATTAGCTACAATGCTCGTCTAGTTCAGAATGTCAAGGCAAGGCTTTATGCGTTGAATGCATTGAATGTTGCACCCCTCGAGGACATTGAAAACATTCCTGTCATTTGCGAATTCCAAGATGTCTTTCCTGAAGAACTTCCAGGGATTCCCCCTGCTAGAGCTGTCGAATTCATCATCGACTTAAAACCAGGCACCACTCCTATAGCCAATCGACCCTACAAGATGTCGCCGCATGAACTCATTGAGCTTAAGGAGGAGACCGACAAATCTCTACGAAGTGGTTTCATTCGCCCAAGTTGCTCTCCTTGGGGAGCACCTTCTCTCTTTTTCAAGAAGAAGGATGGGACAAACCGATTGGTCCAAGACTACCGCCCTATTAACCAGGCTACCATTCAGAACAAATATCCTCTTCCTCAGATCAATGATTTGTATGATCAACTGGCTGGTTCGTCAGTGTTCTCTAAACTCGAATGGCGGTTGGGTTACCACCAGATCCGTGTTTGCAAAGAGGATATCCCAAAGACCGCATTTGTGACTCGCTATGGTTCATACGAGTACACCGTCATGTCTTTTGGATTAACCAATGCTCGAGCCACTTTCTCTCATCTGATGAACTATATTTTTATGGAATACCTTGACAAATTTGTCATGGTTTATCTGGATGATATCCTTGTATATTCCAAGAATGAAGAAGAACATGTTGAACATCTTCGTCTTGTTCTGGAAAATCCTAGAGAGCATCAACTCTACGCCAAGTTCTCCAAGTGTGAATTCTGGCTTCCCGAAGTAACCTATCATGGGCATGTCATCTCCAAGGATGGTATTGCCATCAACCCCGAGCGAGTTTAGGCTATTCTCGATTGGACTCCTCCAAAGAATGTCAAGCAAGTCAGAAGTTTTCTTGGACTTGCCAGCTATTGCCATCGATTCATCGAGAACTTCTCTAGGATCGCTAGACCTCTGACTAACCTGCTTCATAAGGGCGTCAAGTTTGAGTGGACAGAAAAGTGTCAGGAAAGTTTCGAGGTGCTCAAAGACAAGTTGACTTTTGCCCCAGTGCTTGCTCCTCCAGATACTAAGAAGGACTTCGTCATTTATTGTGATGCTTCACCTCAAAGCTTAGGCGCTATCCTAATGCAGGAGCGTAAAGTGATTGCTTATGCCTCTTGACAATTGTGCCCTCATGAAGAGAACTATCCAGTTCATGACTGCGAGCTTGCTGCTGTTATACATGCACTAAAACAGTGGCGACATTACCTTCCCGGTAATCGTTGCGAGATCTTCATCGACCACCAAAGTCTAAAGTATGTATTTACTCAGCCAGACCTGAACCTCCGTCAGCAGAGATGGATGGAGACTGTTGCAGGTTTTAACTTGGGTATCTCCTATACTCCAGGCAAGGCTAATGTAATGGCTGATGCCATGAGCCGCAAATCTTACTGCAACCACCTCTAGGTTCACAAAGTTTAGCACTCGCTTGTTGAAGAATTCAGAAAGCTGGACCTCCATATTGTTCCTCCTGGTGCACTCGCTCCCCCTCCCCCAGAGTTCCAAAAGATGAATCTTTGTGTTGTTCCTCAGGGTTCTCTAAATACCCTCGTTGTTGTGCCGGATCTCGTGGGTGATATCAAGACTATTCAACATTATGACTCTGAAGTCGAGAAGATTAAACGCTATCTATGAGAAGGAAAACCCTCATTCTTTACTATTGCCGATGATGGCGCCTTGTACTTCAAAGTCCGCCTAGTGGTGCCATGTGCGAGTGAAAACCTGAATCTGACTCCAAGGGTTATGAAAGAAGCTCATGATACGCCTCTGTCTATTCATCCCGGTAGCACCAAGATGTACCAAGACATTCGCCAGAGATTCTGGTGGTCTAATATGAAGCAAGATATTGCTCGTTATGTTGCTGAGTGTGACGTTTGTCGTCGTATCAAAGCAGAGAATCAAAGGCCTGCTGGAACTCTGCAACCTATCTTTATTCAGGAATGGAAATGGGACCATGTTGAAATGGACTTCCTCACTAGATTTCCCAAATCGAAGAAAGGTAATGATGCTATTCTAGTCGTCATTGACCGGCTTTCTAAAGTTGCACATTTTATGGCTGTCAAAGAAATGATCACTGCTAGTCAGCTGGCAAACCTCTACATGTCCAGAATTGTCTCACTTCACGGTATTCCATTGGTAATCAGTTCAGACTGAGGCAGTTTATTCACTTCAAGATTCTGGGCAAGTTTCTAAGAAGCTATGGGGACCCATCTGTCTTTCAGCACTGCTTTTCATCCTTAGTCGCAAGGTCAAGTTGAACGTGTCAACCAAGTTCTCGAAGACATGCTTTGAGCTTGTGTTATTTCCTTTGGAAAGAAATGGGAGGAATCTCTCCCATACCATTTGCCCAACATAATAATAAACATGATAATAATGACGCATAGGGAGTTAGCGCTACCCGAGGTTAATTATTCAACATAATATAGGGGGGCAGGCAGTGCTGATGGTGTTGGTCCCAAACTAGAGCAGCTTGCGGCGCCGCCCCTTAGCAACTTGGGGTATTTGGTCGCTGTAACCATAGCTAATCCGTCATGGCCTGAGACGAGATACGCGCGGCTACTATTAGGGTGTCGGCACGTTGGGAGGTCTTGTTGGGCTTGTTTTACCATTGTCGAAATGTCTCGTGAACCGGGATTCCGAGCTTGATTGGTCGTTCCGGGAGAAGGAATCTCCTCCGTCGATCGTGAGAGTTTGTGATGGACTAAGTTGGGACACTCCTGCAGGGTTTGATATTTCGAAAGCCTTGCCCATGGTTATGTGGCAGATGGGAATTTAAATATTCGGTAGTAGAGAACTTGACACCAGAGCTGAATTAAAATAAACCAAACGCGTGTGAAAAAGTGACCGTCTCTTTCCAGTGAGTTCGAGAAGAGAACATGGTGGGGTTATGTTTGAACGTAAGTAGTTCAGGATCACTTCTTGATCATTACTAGTTTGCGACCGTCTGCGTAGTTTATCATCTTATTCTTGTACTCGTAAGTTATCCACCATACAATGCTTAGTGCTACTGCAACCTCACCACTTATCCATTCTATACCCATTAAGCTTTGCTAGACTTGATACCCATGATAATGGGATTGTTGCGTCCTCGTGGTTCACAGATTACTACAACAATAGTTGCAGGTATAGGTAATGCGATGATTTGACATGAGAGCGACATTTGCTTGTTTTGGAGTTCTTCTTCTACTTCTTGTTCTACAATCAGGGGATAGGTTCTTGGTTGGCAGCCTGGGCTAGCAGGGTGGATGTCGTTTATGTTTTCCGTTTGATTTCATCCGCAGTCGGATGCCTCTCTTCTGAATGATGTTTGATGTATTCATGTGGCATTTGTATGCCTTTGTATGTATTCCCATCTATTATCTAATGGTACCATGTAATGATATCCACATTGCAAAGCTTCTTCAATATGCGCTTCTATCCTTGGTGGGACCTTCAAATTCCTCTCGGATAGGGTCGCATATTGGGTGTGACAAGTTGGTATCAGAGCCTTGACTAACCATAGGAGCCCCCTTGATTGATCGTAGTTTGGTCGTTGTCGAGTGTAGAAGAAAAACTATGTCGGAGTCTAGTTATATCGGAGAGTAGGAATTCTTTTTACTCCTCATCTTCTTCATCGCTCTGGTAAGGAATCGTGACGTAGGTGTTTTGGCTTACTCCTATCCCCCTTTAAATTTTATTTAGGATCTCGCAATTAGTTTTCGTTTGTTGCGACGTCACCTCTTTTCAACTGGTGCAATCCTCTTCGAGTTATTCCATCCTCTTCATCTTTTGTTAGATCGATTCTTAGTTCTTCTCAACGATGTCCATTCCATCCGTCCCAAGTTGCCTTTGTTTTTCCCACCCGCCCACCCTTTTTCTTCCCAGAGCCTGAAGTCTCTAATCGAGCATCCATGTGATTCATGCGTAGCCTCTTCATTCTTTCATCAATTGTTTCAACCGGCGAATTTTCGTCTAGTTCATCATTGTTCGTCTCATTTCTTTTCGCATGGATTCAATTTTATTTTTTAGGTTGATCATATTCCTTGCCTTGGCTCATATGTTTCCCCTTGCTCGTTCACCTCTCGCCATTTAATTGTTCCGGAGTGCTGAAGACATCTATGAAGATTTGCGTTTATGCTCAAATTAATTCAAGGTTGCCACCTATTCATGTCTTTGAACTGTTCCAGTGCATCATCTCTCTTCTTCAATCGTTCCAAACGGTGTTTCTTTTGAATGGGCCCTAACCCACAGAACTTTTCCAAGGATCTTACTAGACTCTTCTAATTATTCTTAAGTTATTCTCAAATTGTTTTGAAAGTGTAATGTAACAATGAGTTTCATCGGTCAGATGCCTTCTTCGATATTGCCTTCAAATCATTTTCATGTTTCCCTTCAATTTTTCTCTTTTCATTCTTCCGGAGTGCTCAACAGTTCTTGGTGGATCTCATCGTCATTCTCAGCTTCGAACACTAAAGAAGAGTTTTCCTCCAAATCTTGTCCATTCTCTCGAAGATTCATGGTTCTAGCTTCATGCTATCCTCTTGAATTATTCCGTTTGTCAGAAATTCTTATCTTACCCATCCGGAGTATGTCAGGAGTTCTTTTCCGTTTCATTTCACCAAAGGCCATCATTCTAGAAGAATTCTTTGTCCTCACATTCCAGCTATCATTATCCAATTATCCCGACGCGTCTGTCAAGTATTCTTTAATCAGTTTGCGATTTCTTTGTTCACTTGTATCTAAATTTCCTCAAGTATCTTCGTTCTTTTCTAAATTCTTCCCAGTGATTCATTCACTTTTCTTCAATCGTTTTCAATTCTTATGATGGTTAGTTCAAGATTCCTTTTCCTTAGTTACCATATCAGTTCATTCATTCTTTTTGATATTCATACCGGTGGTTCGTTGAAGAACTTCCCAAGTTTGCGCTATATCTCTCCTTAATAATTTTCAAGAGGAATAAGTTGCATGCCAAATCCGTTTGTCATCAATTAAATTTGAAGGGGATAATCATAACGTAATTCTTATTATTATTCCATTGTGGTCAAGTAATTTGTTCCTTCTAAGTTTGTTCACGACGAATAATTTCTCGGGTGTAAGTTTTCATCTTTTCTTTTCCGGAGTTTTCAAGTTTTTCTCGCTTGTCTCGTCGCAAAGCTCCATCTAAATCATCACTAGGCTTTAATCTTATTCTTTTAATCCTTCAATTCTATCTCATCATCCTTTTGTTACCGGAGTTCTTCATGGTGGTTCACTAAGGATTTAATTCATTCTTCAAGTGTTCATCAAGATTCTTGTTGGAGCTCAAGTATCCCTCTTCTTGCATACCGAAGTGCAACTAATTCTTCCTTGTCTTTCACACATATTGTTTCGCATCTTTTCTTTCGTCTCGAGTAAACAATCATTTTTGTTTGTGGACGGTTATCACCTCATAATTT
Organism: Triticum aestivum; assembly: GCF_018294505.1. Taxonomy (NCBI): domain Eukaryota; kingdom Viridiplantae; phylum Streptophyta; class Magnoliopsida; order Poales; family Poaceae; genus Triticum; species Triticum aestivum. The sequence continues at coordinate 286,628,017 of NC_057804.1, read as the reverse complement.
TTAGATGTTTTCCATAAGCCCATAACAAATTTAGTCTTTTCGTTGTTGAATTTCTAACAACTCTATTCAATCCTTCCTTGCAAGGAAGCTTCTCAATTCAATTATGGTGATAGGTGTTCTCCCCTTTCTTTTCCTTCCAATGATTTACTTTCTATTCTTTCATTCCAGAGGCATGCTGATGTCGCTCTCTTCGACCCATTATCTCATTCCTCTAAGACCATTTTATTTCTTGTTTATTCATTTATCGGAGCATGGTGTCCTCTTTTCAAATCTCTTATCTTGTCTACCTCTCCTTTTTCTCTTATACCAGGATGGTATCTGAATCCTTTCGTTCTTATTCCTTTCTATCATCTTCTAACCGAAGTGGTTTCAGAGCCTAATTCCCTGAGCTTGATTCGCGTCATAATCGTCGTTCCTCTTTTCTACCCGAGTGCTCTCGACTTTGGTCATCTTCTCTCACGCTCTTGGTTTACCCCATCCTCTTTTCTTTCCGTCTCACTCCTAAGACCTCGGGACAAGATCTTCTGTTAGTGGAGGAGAGTTGTAATGCCTCGAGACCGACGCGCCAAATGTCTTCCAGTTATTCGCCATCGTTGCCATGTCATTCGCTTGTGTGTTGCACTTTGCCATGTCATCATGTGCATTTCATCTGCTGTTTTTCAAAACTTGCATCCCTCCTGGTCTCCCAGTTCTCTTCCGTTGTTCGTTCTGAGCCCAGCTACACTCACACGCGCCCACAACACCTCCGAAATATGATTTTATAAGGGCATAAAAATGTTCTCGGAATGAGGTGAAAGTTGGCGTGTGGTCTTGATATAGCGTAGGTAGACCGCCTTCCAAATTTCGTCGCATTTGGAGTCCGTTTGATAGCCCAACCGTCATCTATAGCAGTTTTATAACTGGTTAATTCGTCGGACGTTTTCGGTCTCCGAAAACAGTCGTCGGGCCTCTCTCTCTCTTCTCTCCCGCAGCCCATGGCCTTCTACACACCCACAATCAGCCTACCTGCAGCCCACCTAGACCCCCTCCGCTCCGGACCGTCGGATTGAGACCCGATGCCTGAAAACGGATGAAAACCCCCTTAAACCTAGCCCCTACCCTATATAACCAACCCCGATGCCATTTTGGGCATCCCTAGCCTAACCCTACCTTCCCCTACCTCCCAGCCGCCTCCACCACGCACTCAGCACCGCCCCACTCCACTGCCGTCACTTGGCAGCCAGCCACGGGCCGCGCTGCCACCTGCCGCCGCTCTCCTCCAACCCCGTGGCGCCGCACGTCCCCCGTACCAGCAACAACCGCTACGGTCTGCCCGAGCCCGCATGCGGCCTGCCGGGCCCATTTGGCCGCCCCGCCAGCCCACGCGAGCCCAAACGCGCCCGCTCGCCTGGATCTCACACCCCTCATCCCGAGCTCCCTAGCACTGCCGCCTCACCCCATCACCGCCTCCATCCGCCCCATCACTGGAGGCCGCTACCATGACCCCGCCTGAGGCCGGCGACCACCCGCTCCCGGGTGCCTCGTCCAGCAACCTTTGTCGAGCTCGGTTGCCGCCCGCAGGAGCACACTGTGCCACCAGCCATCTCCAGCACCTCAACACCCCTCTCCCTGTCGCCGCTGCAGGCATTGAACCCGCCGCCAGAACGGCCGCCCCACACCGGATCCACCCCGCCGACTGCTCCGTCTCTGCCGCATGCATCGCCGTCATCGGGCTTGGCGGTCCTCAGATCCGCCGCTGGCGCGGATCTGCACGGCTTCGACCCTGGACGTCCCCATCCCCCCATCCAAACGCGCCACTGGCCCGGATCTGACCGTCCCCGCACCACCCCGTCCCGTTTTCCCTGGAGGTTCTTTTTCACTAAGTCCTAATGTGTTTTATGAAGTTGCTTTTTGCATTGATCATATTGGTTTAATCTTGATGGCTATGAACCTGAATCTTAATGATATTTCAAGTATGTAATCTGTACTTGAAGTGCATATCAAGCTTGCGCTCATATGGTTCCTGTAGCATGTTGTTTTGATGATTGCAAAGTGCCTAGTAGTTGTTTAGGTAGATTGTTGTTATATCTTCTTTTGAGTGTCTGTGTTGAACTGTTGCTCCATTTTGATCATGTCCTATATGAAACTTGCGTGGTTTTGCAATTAGTTTCAGCATGTCATGTTGCATCCTTGATTTGAGTATGTGTTCTGGATGTTTGAATGCATTTTGCATCAATGGCATGCTTAACTTTTCTTGCTCATATCTTCTAGGTCGTAGCTCCGAATTAAATGAACCTCGTATGTATTTTGACTAGAAAAACGTGTAGAACATCATGGTGCATGTTAACTTGCTGTTTAACAACTTCAACATAATGTGTTATTCAGATCTGGACCAATTTCGAAATTTTCATATGGGGAGTTTCCACAATTGTTATATGTTGTTTCCGGCCTCATTTAAACTTGCTTTGATGTGAGGTTCTTGTATGCATCATCTCTTGCCACGAGTAGCATCATGTAGCCGTATCATGCATCATACTTTATTGTGCATCATGCCATGTTTATGTGTTGTGTGTTTACCGTGTTGTTTGCTTCTTTCCGGTTGTGCTTCTTCTCGACAGTTCCTATTTCGTTGTGATTGTGAGAATTCATTCGACTATGTTGGTTCGACTACTTCTTGGACTTGGTCTTCTTCCTAGCGGGATTTCAGGCAAGATGATCGTTACCCTGGATACCACTATTATCTTTGCTTTGCTAGTTGTCTCAATACTATCGCTATGTCGCGCTTCCTACACTTGTTTATCAAGCCTCCCAATATGCCAAGAAATAGCGTCTAACCTTTTCACCATCCCAGCAAACCTTTGTTTGGCTATGTTAACGCTTTGCTCAGTCCCTCTTATAGCGTTGCTAGTTGCAGGTGCAGTTGTAGTTTGTTCCATGTTGGGACATGGATATCTTGGAATATCACAATATCTTTTATTTAATTAATGCACATATATACTTGGTAAAGGGCAGAAGGCTCGGCCTTTTGCTTGGGGTCTTGCTCCACTCTTGCCGTCCTAGTTTCCGTCATACCGATGCTATGTTCCTTGATTTTGCGTTCCTAACACGGTCGGGGTTTATGGGCCCCCCTTGACAGTTTGCTTTGAATAAAACTCCTCCAGCATGGCCCAACATTGGTTTTACCATTTTGCCAACATAATAAAAAACATGATAATAAATTTCACGCATAGGGAGTTAGCGCTACCCAAGGTTTGTTATTCAACATAATACAGTGGGGGCAGTGCTGATGGTGTTGGTCCCAAACTAGAGCAGCTTGCAGTGCCGCCCCCTGGTAACTTGGGGTGTTTGGTCACTGTAACCATAGCTCATCCATCATGGCCAGAGACGAGATACGCTCGGCTACTATCAGGGTGTCGGCCCGTCGGGAGGTCTTACTGGACTTGTTTTACCATTGTCGAAATTTCTTGTGAACCAGGATTCCGAGCTTGATTGGGTCGTTCCAGGAGGAGGAATTTCCTCCGTTTATCGTGAGAGTTTGTGATGGACTAAGTTGGGACACCCTGCAGAGTTTAATCTTTCAAAATCCATGCACGTGGTTATGTGGCAGATGCGAAATTTTAATATCTGGTTGTAGAGAACTTAACACCAGATCCAAATTAAAATACACCAACCGCATGTGTAACCATGACCATCTTTTTCGAGTGAGTTCGAGAGGAGAACAAAGTGGGGTTATGTTTGAACGTAAGTAGTTCAGGATCACTTCTTGATCATTACTAGTTTGCGACTGTTTGCGTAATTTCCCATCTTATTCTTGTACTCGTAAGTTAGCCACCATACAATGCTTAGTCTGCTGGAACCTCACCACTTATCCATTCCATACCCATTAAGCTTTGCTATTCTTGATACCCACGGTAATGGGATTGCTGAGTCCTCATGTCTCGCAGATTACAACAACAACAGTTGTAGGTAAAATTAATGCAATGATCTGATGTGAGAGTGATGTTTGCTTGCTTTGGAGTTCTTCTTCTTCTTCTTCTTCTCCGATCAGGGGATAGGTTCCTGGTCGGCAGCCTGGGCTAGCAGGGTGGATGCCGTTTGTGTTTTTTGTTTGATTTCATCCGTAGTCAGATGCCTCTCTTCTGAATGATGTTTGATATATTCATGTGGCATTTGTATGCCTTTGTATGTATCCCCACCTATTATGTAATGGTACGATGTAATGATATCCACCTTGGAAAGCATCTTCAATGCAATTCTATCCTTGGTGGGACCTTCGAGTTGCTCTCAGATAGGGTCGCATATTGGGCGTGACACAAATAGCGGAGGTGCGCCACTGAACTCCGATGAAGGCGGAGTGGTGCTGCAGCCCCAAGCAAGATGGCTCGCACAGGTTGACGGGCGCGGCGGAGCTTCATATGCAACGGGTTTCGCGAGGAAGAAGAAGAAGCAGGGGAGACAAGGTAAAATGAGAAAGGGGACCCCCCATGTGTGTATTTATAAGGGGGGGGGGTAACAGTGAATGACAGGTGCGAAAATCGATAAGGCGCAATAACTTCTACAATAAAAAGATGCCTCAGTTTTAGGGGTGAGTGGATTTACACAAGATTTGTTATGACGTCATGAAGGATTTCTTGAAATTATGGAAGTGACATCATCTTTTTAGGATGTCGGGTTATGAAGGTTTTCCAAGACTGAGATTGTGAAGGCCCAAAGGGAAGACTCGCGAGACTGAAGGATTGAAGATTGACATGAACAAGTTCAAATCAATCTGGGGCCTAATGTTGGGGATATAACCCCACAGTATAACCCGCCCTGAAAGGGTTTGGTAAGGTCGTTGGAAACTCTTGGAGTTAGGTCTCAGATGGGCCAGGATGTTCAAGATGGAGGACCAGAAGGGCGGCTCACAAGATGGGCCAGCTTAGGAAGGCGGTCGGCGGCCTGAAGGTGTAAGCCACCATATGATGTCTTGTCATAGAAGGGAAGATGACTTAGAGTTAGGCTCGGTCATAGATTGTGACCCGACCAGGACTCTTGTAAGCCGGAGGTCTCGACCTGTATATAAAAGCCAGTCCACGGCATAGAATAGGGCGAGGGACAATCAATCGATAGCTAGGTCAAGAAAATCCGCGCCCCTATAATTGATACTCAAGCAATAAGCCGAAAAGCAGGAGTAGGCTTTTACTTCCACTGTGAGGGGCCAAACCTGGGTAAACTCATGTCTCTCGTCCCACTCAACCCTGACAAGCTAGTCACCTAGTTGCGATGGCCTTGCGACAAAGTCCTCACACTAGGACATCTTCCGTGACAAAACCACGGGCTTGAACATCACCTTCCACAACTTGTCGTGGGATGTGCGCTAGAAGAAGAGCATGGTGATAGGGTCTTCGGTGCTGTAGGACCACATGGGGACATCCTGGTCTTGGCATGGTAGGAGTCGCCGGCGAAGCATGATTTGAATTACGTTGGGTAACTCAACCTTCTTCTTCATCATCTTGGATATCCGGCTCTGAAGAGACTCCACCTCTATAGTTGACCACTAGTTTAGGCCTTTCTTGGTCCATGAGACCAGTCTAGTGGGGGTCCGAATCAAAAGGCCGGGATCTCCACCCACTCTGCAACTTGCGGTTCCGTGATGTAGAACCACTCTTTCTGCTAGATCTTGACGGTCTCTATGAAAGTACCGTCCAGCTACCTGACACGGGGAAGTTTGCTAACCATCCCCCCCCACACACACACATAGTCTTCTTGTTGGCCGTCCACAATCTTGGGCTTGATGTTGAAGACCTTCAGCCACACGCCGAAGTGTGGTCAGACCCGAAGAAGGGCCTCGCAGATGATGATGAAGGCCGAGATATGCAAGAAGGAGTTTGGGGCAAGATCGTAAAAATCCAACCCGTAAAAGAACATCAGACCCTTGACAAAGGGGTGAAGGGGGAAGCCTAGCCCCCGGATTAAGTGGGGAATGAACCTCTTTCACCTGGCCTGGGCATGGGGATGAACTGGCCCTCATCCGAAGCATTGTGGGCGACATTGACCAGGAGATAACCGGCACGCTTTAGCTCCTGGATGTCACCGTCGGTGATGCTAGAGGCCCCACTTGCCCTTGGAACTAGAACCGGCCATGGCCGAATTGGGAGAGAGGCCTCATAAGATTTGAAGGAGAAATGGATCTGGGGGCTCAGAGCTCAAGAGATTGGGAAGACGATAACAATGGGTGATCTGAGAAGTGTATGGAGGCATTGGTGGATGTTTCCCTTCTATAAGATGACGTAATACCATGAGCCCCTTTACTGCGCCACAGACGTCACCACTTTCTGATAGAATCGTGGCGTTATGCGTGCGTGGGTTAACCCAAATCATTTATCATAACCCTTAAATGATGGGGCATGGTCTCCATATTGATGGGACGTACCAATGGAGGGACTACCTCGAACCACGAATCGAGTTTTTGTTGGATGTTGGGTTCCGGCAGACCCTTCAGGTTCGAACTCTGGGGTGCGCGTGAAGATCTTCCCCCTACCAATCCATGTCCGATCGCCTCGCCAGAATCTAAGCTAAACGGTGAATAGCACGGGGGACACAAGATTTATACTGGTTCGGGCCACCGTTGTGTAAAACCCTACTCCAGTGTGTGGTGTGGTGGATTGCCTCAGGGGCTGATGATGAACAGTACAGGGAAGAACTGCCTCACGAGAGGTATTCTTGAGCTGGTGCGATGAACTAATTGGATGAGTTCGATCGCCTCTCGATCTAATGAGCACTCGATGAGATGCCCTCTACTGTGGTGGCTAGCCCTATTTATAGAGGCCCTGGTCCTCTTCCCAAATATTGAGCAGGAAGGGCGCCAACAACGGCCATTTTGAAGGGGAACATCTAGTACAAGTTATCCTGACTAAAGTTGGTCTTCGGCTGCCAAAGGCACTGGCGATGACGCCGTCTTGGGCTCCACGGTGACCTCCATCCTACTGCTCTGCTGGTCTTGGTCTCATTGCAATGAAATGGTAACCTTTGCCTGATGCCTCGGTACTCCACGCATGTGCTTGCCCCCTTTGAACCAAAGAGGAAACAAGGACACTGCGCGGGTCAGCGCCCACCTGGCGCCCGCCTGGTCTCGATCATGACGGCTTGCATCACGAGCACCTCGGGAGGTACCCTGCCTTGATCTCTCCGCCTCCTCGCGAGCCTGCCTAGCGAGGCCGTTCTCGAGGAAGTCTTGTGTCGTCCGCCCCGCGAGGCTTGGCCCCTCGTGAGGGTCTTGAGTCTTGCGCTGATGAAGATGGGCCGTATTGGGCCACCACTCGAGCATGCCGCAGGCCGCAGGCAGGCAAGTCTGGGGACCCCCGTTCCCAGAACGCCGACAGTAGCCCCCGGGCCCAAGGCGCGCTCGGACATGGCTTAGCGGAGAAGCGAAGGGGCAAGTGCGGAGCGCCGCGGGCCCCATCAGCCTGCAGCCTTGGGTGCCGCGTGGCGGTTGATTGGATGTGGGCGCCTCCGCTTCCCCACACTGCCTCGACAACTGCTCGACTTGACAAGTCCCTGCATGAAGAAATGGGTCATGATTACCTGTGATCATGGAGGCCGACGGTTGGCCTCCTCCGGACTATAAGTACGGACGGGCGAGAGCCCTCGTAGTCCATTTCTTTCTGCTTCACTCCTTCTTCCTCGCCCTTGCTCCACTTTACGCCAATGGCGCCGATCCGCCGGTTTTCAGTGGAAGAGAAGGGGAAGCCCCCCCCCCTCCCCGAGAGGGTCCCGACCCGCTTTCGCCGAAGAAGCGGCCGGTCCCCGGCCGCCGTGACGTGGTCGCGTGGTAGGAGACGTCGAGGCCCTGGTACGAGCGGCCGCCGCCTGGGTTTCCGCTGCCCTTGTATGCCCGAGCCGAGGGCCCTGGAGAAGAAGACGCCAAGCAGGACCACTGGCGTTGCCGGCGAGTCACGGCGGTGCACGTCGTCACCCCTGGAGTCCATGCCGAGGGCTCTTCTCGCGAGTTTGTGCTTCACGCCTCCATGCCTCCATGCTCTTGGATTCGCCTTCCTCCCTCCTTCACCTTCGAGATGCCGCCAAGGGGGCCTTTGGAGCTCTGGCTGCAGCATGCTGACTGCAGCACCCTTGCAACCGGAGAGGAGGTCGAGGTTGTCGCTCCGGGCAAGGTCTACATGACCCGGGGTTGGGGCGAGATCGCCTGGGTCTGCCGGACAGGGGGCACCCTCGTAATTCATCTTGAATACGATGGCGCCTCCTTGATGTTCTTCAAGGTCTTCGACACGGAAGGACGCCGACTGGAATGCTGCCCCAAGGAAGGCGGCCGGGGCATCGAAGTGGCGAGGGCCGGGCCTGCGAACCGCTTCCCCAGTAGCTCCTCTGGTGGCAGCGAAGAAGCTGGAGGGTCCAGCGACTCTCCCGAGCTTCTCGTGACTCCGGAGACGAGTGACGACAGCTACGAGCCCCCAAGCTCGCGTCGCGCTCGGAGCAGGGCAGCTGCATCCGGCCGCCGGCACCGCTGATCTGGATGGGGTTGGCGCCGGCGCTCGGCGGCCCCTTATTGATGATGGTGTCTCCTGTGGAGGCGCGCGTAGTTAGTGTTCCTTACGATTAGCACCTTCTGTTCCCTGCGAGGAATCGAAGAAACACCCCGCGGGGGTATGTAAGGCGTCTGCCATGTCTTTTGGGAATATTATCCTTATTATGAATCGATGCAAGATGCTTGTCCTGTCTCGGCTCGGCTCCCCCTTTCTATTCTCGCGAGGGCTTGGTGCTCTACGCTGACAGGTCCCGGTCCCCAGGCAGGCTTCAGGCACCGCTGGTATGCCAGGTCGTGATGCCGTGGTCAAGGCCAGGAGGTGAGTGGCCCAAGGTCCAGTAAGAGCCCCCGAGGCGCGATGCTCAGGACGTCCCCTTTAGCACTCAAGAAGCCTCCGCTAGGCAAGAAAGGAAGGCAGTGTCGCCCTGAAAGAGCTGCATTAGGCGAGGGTTTAGTGCCGCGTTGATTTAGCTTCTGCAGGGGCGTGACTTATCTCGTGGGCTTGGAGTCATTATTCTGCGAGGTGCCTGGCCCGCACCCCGGCAGCTGGGGTGTCGCTGGGTCAGGTCCTCGTGAGCTTCTCCCCTCTTCCCCGCACTTTCCTTCATGCTCTACATCCTCAGGTCCCGGCCCTCGAGCGAGCTCAGCCACCACTGGTATGATAGGTCACGATGCTGTGGGTCAAGGTCAGGGGGTGAGGGCTGGAGAGCCAGTAAGAGCCCCCGAGCCGCGATGCTCAGGCGCCCCCCTTTTAACGCGCGAGCGGATCACACGGGAGAGAGAGAAAGAGAGAGAGAGAGAGCTCACGATGCCCCCATGCTATTCCTTAGGTGGAGCCTGTACACCAACACGAGGAAAACAAGGACTTCCATTACGGTTGCCAGCCAGCTATTGGTTACTCCGAGGGAATGATTGAGGCACTAAGGGCCCGATGAGGTAGCACTTTGCGGGGCTGCCACGGCCAGATCTCGACCACTCAGATTTGTCGACGTTGCAGGGACTGACCCATGCGCAAGCATCGTGCCAGAGCGAGTGGCTCCAAAGGTAGGTGTCAATCGAGCAGGCGATTACCTCAAGCAGGTTAAGCATGAAGAAGCAAATCAACTTAGATAGATGCAGAGAAAGGCACACGCCATTGGGTCTGACCTGAGCGCCATGGGGATGATGCAGCCCGAGGGGCGCCCCCAACAAGGTAAGTTGAAGACATAAGCAAAACGGATACATGTCGCGGGGACAGACCCACGCAGCCTGGGAATGATGCTGCCCTGAGGACGCTCCCAGCTGAAACGAAACTTGAGAGAAGTCACCTGATCCCATTGCAGAGCGAGTGTCGAAGCAGCTGACGGTGCATGGTGAAGAAGCCAATCCTCACGAGCCCTAGGAGCTCCGAGCCTTGGGAGGCTCGGGGGGTCTGTCGGCGTTCTGGGAACGGGGGTACCCACACTTGCCTTCCTACGGCCTGCGGCGTGGCTCAAGGTGTGGCCCAGTACGGCCCATCTTCATCAACACATGCTCAAGACCCTCACGAGGGGCCAAGCCTCGTGGGGCGGACGACAGGAGGCTTCCTCGGGCACGGCCTCGTTAGGCTGGCTCGTGAGGAGGCGTAGAGATCAAGGCGGGGTACCTCGCGAGGTGCCCATGATGCAAGCCATGACGACCAAGGCCAGGCGGGCGCCAGGCGGGCGCCGGCCTGCGCAGAGTCCTTGTTTCCTCTTTGGTGCAAAGGGGGCAAGTGCAGGTAAGAGTGTCAAGCAAAGGCAACCATTTCGGTGCAACAAGACCAAGACCAGTAGGATGGCAGAACGGAGGCCATTGTGGAGCCCAAGCCGGCGTCATCGTCAGGGTCTTTGGCAGGCGAGGACCAACTTTAGTCAGGATAAGTGCACTAGATGTTCCCCTTCAAAATGGCCAATTGTTGGCGCCCATCCCGCTCAATATTTGGGGAGAGGCCCAGGGCCTCCACCTATAAATAGGACTAGCCACCCACAGGTTAGAGGGATCGATCCGAGACATCAACATCTAGAGAGAGAGAAAGAGAGGCGACTGAACTCCCCTAGCAGTTCATCGCACCAGCCAAGAACAGACCCTCGCGAGGCTGTTCTTCCTTGTACTATTCCTCATCAGCCCTAGAGGCAATCCACCACACCACACACTGGAGTAGGGTATTACACCACAATGGTGGCCTGAACCAGTATAAACCCCGTGTCCTCTGTGTTGTTCTTCGTGTAGCTTTAGATCCTTGCAAGGCGACGGGACATAGATAGGCAGGGGGTGTGATCTCCACGTGCACCCCAGAGTTCGAACCTTGAGGGTCTGTCGGAACCCGAAATCCGACATTTGGCACGCCAGGTAGGGGTGCACCGGAATCTGCCTTCCGTCGCCTCGTGTTTCGCCGCCCGTCGCATCATCATCACCATGGTCGGTGACCCAACGGGCAATCCCGATCCCTGGGCGGCTTGGCCCACCCACGCAGAGTCGCTTGCCCAGGGTGACCTCAACCCCGTGCCCCAGGCAGCCCGCGGTCCGCAGGGCGGGCCGCGGGCGACGAGGTCAGACGGCACCAGCTCTCACACCACGGCAGGTGCGGTCGGCAGCGAGGGCCTCAAGCCACGCCGCGGCCACGGCGCCTTACTCACGGCGGGAGTAGGAAAACTCAAGGGTCGCGCTCACGGTAGCTCGAGAATTGCTACAATGCAGGCTGCTGGAGGGCGGCCGCGACGTGCTACTGGAGCGGGTGGCAGAGCTCCTGGGCTCCGCCGCCTCGGGGGCTCACCCCTTCTACACCCAGCTGCCGCCTCAGGCACAAGGCGGACCGCACGGAGGCCCCACGCGCGCCCGCACAGCTCCAAGCGAATTCCAGGGCCACTCCAACGCCAACCTGGCCGTCAGCGCCTGGCCACCAACGATGCCGCCTCCGCCTCTGACCAGCAAAGGGGGATCCACTACGGCCCACAGTCCCAGTGAGCCGCCACGCTACCACTCCCAAGTTGGCACCTCGAGCAGAACTGCATGGCACACGGGGCACTACGACGAGGCGTTCGGGGCGGCGGCCCCGGAGGCGTATGTGCCCCACATGGTGGATCAAGGACACGCGCAGGAGGAAGACCATGGCCAGTTCCTCGGCCCAGGCTGGGGAGAAGAAATACCTGAGGCTGAGCTCTTTCAGGAACCCAGTGAAGGCCTCGTCGACCGCGCCTGAGGCAGCGACTATCGGGTACCGCTAATTCCTCAGGAACAGGCATATGATAACCATGGATCATAGGAGGTACAGGTCGTCGCAGCGGGTGGCTACCCCAATCCAGCAGCTCCTCACCCCTCAGGAGGAGGGCACCGGGGGCTGCAGGAGAGGGGCCGAGATCCTTCCTCGCCCATGCGACGCTCGGAACAAGGCATCCTAAGGAGGTAGGCCCTCTGCCGGGGAGGTGCCCCAGGGCCTACCCCCGGTAGAGAACCCGTGGTCGTCGGGGGAACCGCTAGCGACCGCTCTATCCCATCGGCAGCGTCCTCGGTCTCCGGCCGTTGTCGATGGCAATAGAGTGTGGCGCAAGGCGGGGCCCTCGTCTAGCGATATGAAGCAAGGCCGGTACCTGTGAAGAAGGCCCAGTGCCTGTGAAGCTCGCCGCCCCGTGACACTCTCATGTAATAATGAGTGGGGCTATACACGCCCCGGAGTCTCCGGAGAGCCGCCCTCGGGCCTCGGGGGCTCCCGCCCATGCCTAGTGGCAGCACTTAGCTCCGCGCTGGTGAGAAGACGTCGAAGACTAGACTAGGTGTCGGACGCGGCTTTTTCTGCTCTTTTTGCCTTTCCCCTTGGTTGTCGCTTTTCCCCATTTGGATTTAAGTTGGATTTGAGCGTGAAACTTGCGTGTGTTCGGGGGAGGGGTGTTTAGTCTTGTTCGAGCAATCTCTTGCATTCTGGTTACCACTTTGCGTCCATCCAGCTTCAGTTGCCTCCCCTCGTGAGCCCCTCGCGAGCCGGGCCAGGCCCAGCATGCGCGCAGCCCAGACTGCCATCGCCACGCCCTCTCAGGAGGTTCTCATTGCAGGTTCAATATGCTCGTTCAGGAGGCACTCGGGCCACCACGGCCCCCGCAGGCTCGCTCAGGGCCCATGCGGGTCGAAGGTAAACAAGCCAGTTGTCTCATCACAAAACTAGTCGCTCGGTATGGGCATACGGGCGATATCATGCCTACAAATACGCTAACTGCAAGTTTTCACACGAGGGGCTCCTGCTCCCAAAATGATCTTACAACCCTCAGGGCCAAGCCCGAACTCTCTCTGCGCAGGGTAAAAAGCAGGAACAGCGCATGGTCAATCAGATAAATCCCTCAATGCATCCTCAGGGGCACCTCCGGAGTCGCCACTGGCGTCGCTGGCCTCGCCGTCACCTTCTGCTCCGCCCTCACTAGCACCAGGACCGTTCACCACTCCGCCCTCATTGGCAGCTACAACCACACCGTCGTCGTTGGCGGTGAAGGCCCTAACAAGGGCATCCACGTTGTCTTCCACCCAATGCGCTAGGTTGCCCCGGATGGCCAGGGGCACCGGCGCGATGGCGGAATCAAAGTCAAAGTGGGGGTCCATGTTCTGAAGATGGCTGAAGACACAAGAAAAAGCATGCCCAAGCAGGGCACGGCTCCTCTCCTCCACCAACCTGTCGGCTCTGCCCAACCGAGTCTCCAGCTGCGTCACCACGTTGGTGAAGAACTGAAGGTTGCCATCATAGTTTACCACATGAGGCTCCCCAACGGCTGCCTCGCAGATGTTGCCCAAGGCCGTGTTAGCTCTTTCTCGGAGTGCGCTGAGCATGGGGGCATGCATGTGCTCCAAGGTCTGCCGCTGGCGTGTCTCGTCCTTGCTCCGCCGCGCGACGGCCTCGGCCGCGTCCACCCTTTGATGGAGAAGAAGCACCTCGGCGCGGGAGGAAGCCAGCTCCGCATGTGCCGTGCCAAGGGCGGCCCCGGCAGCGTCCGCACGCCGCGTCACTTCATCCAGCTTGGCCTTCAAGGCGGCGGTCCTGCCCTCTGCTTTGACCTTGATCAACTCCAGCCTCTCCCCGACTCGCGCTCGAGGTTTGAGTGAGCCGCCGCCACCCGGCGGTCTACCTCTTCTGAGGCCCGGGCTTCCCTCGCGGCAACGTCATCCTCCGCCTGCGCCACCAGGCGCTCCCTGGTCTCCGACCGCTCGAGCTCCAGGGTGTGCTCGGTGGTCTCCAGCGTCAGCGCCTCCTCACATTTCTGAAGCTCCGCCCAGTCGACCGAGCCCCCCTTCATCGACGCAAGGGCCGCCTCATGCAACTCCGCCTGTTGCTCCAGGGAGCTACTCCAGGCCCAGAGCTCCCACGCCCGCTCTTCTACAGCCTTGTGCCGCTGGTCAGCCTCCTGAGCCTCCAAGACGGCCCGGGAGCAGGCCTCCCGAGAAGCCTCCAGCGACGCCTCGGCTTTCTCATTATCAAGGTCATGCTGGTGGCGCGCAAGGGCAATGTCCGCCTTCAGCTTGCGCCTCTCCTCAGCTAGGCGCAGGACCTCGGCCTCAAGGCGCGCATCCTCGTCAGCAAGCTCTACACCAAGTTGGCTCACTGCATCAGCCGCCCTACGGAGGAACCCTTGGTGGAGGGCGCGGCGCTCTCGAGCGCGCTCGAGCACGTCTTCCGCATCATCCTCTGCCCCAGACGCGCGTGGAGGGCAACAGACTAGCACTCCCCCTCCGAGCCGGGGGCTGGGGCTGGCGCCCTTGCGATGGCCGGACACACCTCGCCAGAAGCCTGGCCCAGAGCCGGTTCATCCCCCAAGGAAGAATGCAAGACCAACCTCAGCCAGTCGTCGTCCACGACCAATCGAAGAGCCCAGGGCAGGTTGGCTATGCCCCGGGAGGGCTCGCGAAGGATGGTCGTGAGGTGCGCAGAATCATGACGCATCACACGATGACTCACCTCTCCAACCGACCTCACCACAAGGGAAGTGCTTGAGCCCGGGGCGCCTGGAGACGGTGGAGAGGGTGAGGCCTAGAGGGATGGCTCCTCAGCCATCTCTGTGAGCTCGGCAGGAAGGGCCCTACAAGGCAATAAATCAGCTGAAGCAGCAGGAAAGTAAGGGACTGAGAAAGGGGAAGGCTTACTCATCAGTGGCGAAGTACTTCCTGCACTTCAATAGGCGGCAAGGGTAATCATCACCCAAGGCCTCCCTTCTCTTTCGGAGAGCCTCGAAGTCCATGCGGAAGTGGCCCAGGAGCTCGGCGCAAGGGTCAGCCTGCGATGAGGAAGAAGCGCCAATGCGGCCGGCGTCGGGGGCATCGCCCTGGCGCACACCACCAGATGCCGCACCATGAAGGGTGGCCGGGGCCTCTGCAACAGGAGCCGCGGGCCGTGGCTCAACACCTTCAGCCGTCGCAGGGCGGGCCTCAGGGGCTGCCGCCTCAGGAGTTCCGCATGGCGTCATCATTCCGACGGTGGCCCCCTCAGCCCCCGGTGGCCCTTGCCTCCCAGCTCCGCCACTCGAGGAAGGACCGTCGCGGGCAACCGGAAGGTCAACCACCACAACTGGGTTCTCGTGAGGTCCCCTGAGGCCTGCGGGGCGCAGCCCCCATTCATCGAAGTTGGGCATCTGCTTCACAAAATCAGCCCTGTTTGAGCAAAGGTACAGCAAGGCGCCCCCTTGCCGGATGCTTCCAGGGGAAGGGTCCCCAGTCAGGATCATGAGAACCTTCCTCAGCACTTCAGGCGTCAGATCTTCCTCTTGGAGCCTCATGTGATCTTCATGCCCCCCGAAGGCCCACATCCGGTGAGAATGGCACTGGAGAGGGGCGATGTGGCATAGGAGGAATTCCTTCAGCACCTTGGGTGCCGTCACACCAAGCGCCCTCAAGTTCGCAAAGTGATGCCAGACGAAGACGAGCCGGGGGCTCATGAGCGTCTCCTGGCCCCAGCCCGAATTGGGGATAGTGGGCAAAGTTGGCTCCGAAAGCAGGGGGCTGGGCACCCCGACATCCACATACATCCACCGCTCACGGAACCCAGTTGCAGACGGAGGAAGGCTGTAATCAATCCCCGAGGCCGCCGTTTCTGGTGCGGCGAAGAAGCTCACGCACCCGGAGCATTGGGTGGGCTCGCTGAGGCGCAAAGAGAAGAAGTGGCACAGCAAGGCAACTGAAGGAGGAATGCCCATCATCGCCTCGCAAACAAAAGCGAAAATGGCAAGAAGAGTAATGGATTCGGGACCCAAATGCATCATGTGGATCTGGTAATGGGAAAGTACAGCATTGAAGAACTCAGAAAAGGGGGGAACCAGTCCCGCCCACAGGGCGTCGGCGAAGTACCGGACCTCGGTGACTATTCTGTCAATGGAGAAGTGAGACGCGGGCCACACCGTTGTCCTCCCACACTTGTTGAAGATGGTGGCAAGGGCAGAACTGACTTTGTCCAAGCCTTCCCGGTTGAGTATGATCGACCGGTCGACAGCAGGAGCCGTCGACGACGGCGGGCGGGGCGAAGGCACATGACTTTGCCCTTTCCCCTTTTTCGTCAGAGCCATGGCGATAGGAAGGGGGAGGATTAGAGATTGTATTGGAAGGGGAGGCTGGAGCTCGAGAGATGGAAGAGCAGGAGGCGCGCGAGCGGCGAGAAAAGAGGCGACTGTGTGCAACCACAGGGTCCGCCTAGCCGGGCGCAAAATAAGGAGGCGTCGGGGAACAAGGACGCCCACGTCCAATCAACCGCCACGCGGCGCCAAATGCCGCAGGCTATTGGGGCCCACGGCGCTTCGCACTTGCCCCTTTGATTCTCTTCTAAGCCAAGTCCAAGCGTGCCTTGGGCCCGGGGGCTACTGTCGGCGTTCTGGGAACAAGGGTACCCAGACTTGCCTGCCTATGGCCTACGGCGTGGCTCAAGGTGTGGCCCAGTATGGCCCATCTTCATCAACACATGCTCAAGACCCTCGCGAGGGGCCAAGCCTCGCAGGGCGGACGACAAGAGGCTTCCTCGGGCACGGCCTCGTCAGGCTGGCTCGCGAGGAGGCGGAGAGATCTAGGCGGGGTACCTTGCGAGGTGCCCATGACGCAAGCCATGACGACCAAGGCTAGGTGGGCGCCGGCCTGCGCAGAGTCCTTGTTTCCTCTTTGGTGCAAAGGGGGCAAGCGCAGGCAAGAGTATCAAGCAAAGGCAACCATTTCGGTGCAACAAGACCAAGACCAGCAGGACGGCAGAACGGAGGTCATCGTGGAGCCCAAGCCGGCGTCATCGTCGGGGTCTTTGGTAGGCAAGGACCAACTTTAGTCAGGATAAGTGTACTAGATGTTCCCCTTCAAAATGGCGAATTGTTGGTGCCTTTCCCGCTCAATATTTGGGGAGAGGCCCAGGGCCTCCGCCTATAAATAGGACTAGCCACCCACAGGGTAGAGGGATCGATCCGAGACATTGGCATCTAGAGAGAGAGAAAGAGAGGCGACTGAACTCCCCTAGCAGTTCATCGCACCAGCCAAGAACAGACCCTCGCGAGGTTGTTCTTCCTTGTACTGTTCCTCGTCAACCCCAGAGGCAATCCACCACACCACACACTGGAGTAGGGTATTACAGCACAATGGTGGCCTGAACCAGTATAAACCTCGTGTCCTCTGTGTTGTTCTTCGTGTAGCTTTAGATCCTTGCAAGGCGACGGGACATGGATAGGCAGGGGGTGAGATCTCCGCGTGCACCGCAGAGTTTGAACCTTGAGGGTCTGCCGGAACCCAAAATCCGACAAGGTCCAGGCGGCTCGGCGAGGTCCATCTCCATTTCCTCCAGGAGCGCGCGATGCTTGGCCACCTGAGCTTCCAGAATGCTCCTCATCAGGCACTGGTGGGCAGCAGCCGCGTTCGGCAGGCCGAAGGGCATCCGAACGTAGCTGTGCGGTTGACCCTCGCAACGCCCCATGCGCGAAGGCCAGAAGCGCTCTTGCGATGCGATTCGATTGAGCCCTGGATAGTCGATGCAGATGCACAGCCCGCCATCCTCACCTGGATGGGGAGCTACACTGGGCAGGCCGCGGTTGCCACGCATGACTTTTGATTCCTGAAGCTCCTGAGCGACCTTGGTGATGAACTCCTGAGGGTTGGGCCCTCCTTGGCTTACGCCTTCCTGAGGGAAACGTGCCGCGAAGCACGCCTCCAAGTGGTGCCCGAGCGCCTCCCTCGTGATCTTGGCAAAGTCATTGGCTCCCCAGGAGAGAGCCCCCGAGCCTTGCCCAAGGAGGGCGTCGGGCGCGCCTCCCTATGTGACGGAGGGTGGCGCCCCTTGGGCGGGCACATGGCTGGATGCGGCGCCTCCGGAGGTGCCTTCCTCCTAAGGCCTGCAGCCAGGTGACGTGTTCTTCTTCTTGGGGGTTGCTTCAGGAAAGTTTCCACTCTTGCTATATGGGTCCTCGATTGACGCGGCTTGGAAGGCGTGCTCGAGAGAGCACACCGCATCCTTCTCTTCACAGGGGACCGTGATGACTCCGCCACTTCCTGGAATCTTGAGGACGTTGTAGCCATGGTGAGTCACTGCCATAAACTTGGCCAGAACGGAGTATCCGAGGATGGCATTGTATGGCAGACGAATGTGGGCGACGTCGAAGTCAATGAGCTCGGTACGGTAGTTCTTGCGCTTCCCAAAGGTGACAGGGAGGCGGACCTGCCCTATCAGGACAGTGGAACCATTAGTAACTCCTGAGAAAGGCTTGGTTGGTTGAAGCTGATCGTATGGCACTTGAAGATTGTTGAACGTCTCGACGGACAGGACGTTCAGCTCTGCTCCGCCGTCGATGAGGGTCCTGGTAACTTGCACATTGCTGATGACTCGGGAGCATATCATCGGGAGGACACCGGCTGTTGCCGCGCACTTGAGTTGATCCACTGAGCTGAATGTGATGGCGCACGCAGACCACCTAAGGGGGCGCGTGGCCTCAAGCTTGGGGAGGACTGCATTCACTTCATGAGCAAACTGCTTGAAGATGCGTTGAGAGGCTGGGGCCTGAGCGCCGCCCAAGATGCAAGCGATTGCACGCGGCTCCTGGAAGCCCCCAACCCCCTCGTCCTAGTGATGGTCATCATTCCTTCTTGGTGGCGGTGGCAGAGGGGGAATTACTGCGTTGCCTTGCGGGCAATCCTCACGGGGCTGATCCCTCCAAGCCCCCTCGCGAGGCTGGTCCTGCCAGAGGTCTTCGTGAGGCCGGTCACGCCACCCTTGGTGAGGGCCTTGGTCATCCCATCGTCCTCCACCTCCTCCTCCGCCTCGGCCGTAGCCCCGATCATTGTGCTCGGGGCATTGACCGACATGGCCTTCTCGCACGGCCCTGAGCTCTTGGCATTCATTGTTGTTGTGGGTGTGGAGATCGTGGTACACGCAGTACCGGCTGCCCTTGGCGACTCCGGTTGGTCCCAGCCGCGCTTAATGTCCGGCTCGGCTACGAGCACAGCTGCTCCCTTGCGCTTCACATCCTTGGCCTTGGCTTTCTTATCTTCTGGATCTGCAACCGGGAGCTCGAGAAGGGAAAGGCGTCCCTCCTCAGCCCTTGCACACTTGGTCGCCAGGTTGAACAACTCCAGAGACATACACAGGTCTTCGTGGATCACCAGCTCCTCCTTCATCTTGATGTCGCGGACGCCATCAGAGAACGTCAAGATGATGGCCTCCTCGATCACCTTGGGAATCTTGAGGCGAGCGCTGTTGAAGCGCTGGATGTACTTCTGCAAGGTTTCTCCGGGTTGTTGCTTGATGCAGCACAGGTCACCCACGGCCGACGGACGGTCGCGAGTGCCCTGAAAGTTGGCGATGAAGTGAGTGTGCATCTCATCCCAGGAGGAGATCGTGCCAGGGGGCAGGTTCAGGAGCCAGGTGTGGGCACTATCCTTGAGTGCCATGGGAATCCAGTTCGCCATGACCTTTTCATCCCCGTTGGCGGCTTCGATGCCCAGCTCATAGAGCTGTAGGAACTCCGCGGGGTCGGCAGTGCCGTCATAGCGAGGAGGCACGTCAGGTTTGAACTTGCCTGGCCAGGCGACACTGCGTAGCTCGGTGGTGAAGGCGCGGCAGCCTGCGGTGGCCACCGGAGCTCTCTGCTGATGCGGGGCTTGCTCTTGGAGGCTCCCGCGCACTGCTTCCTGGAGCAGCGCGGGGTCTTGACGTGCTGGCGCATGGATGCGGTCATGGCGCACCGGTGCCGGGAGCACGCGTGCACCTTCTTGGGGACGAGGGATTTCTTGGCAGCTCCTTTCTTGTCACGCGGGTGCTGGACACGGTGGACCTCGTCCTACGGCTGCGCGCCTAGGAGTCAGGGCGCCTTCTTGGGGAGGAGGTGGTGGAGGCCCCTCCTGATCTACGCCACCTGCGCAGGATGGAGGGCGAGGCAGCGAGAGGGACGACACAGGGGCGCCCCCTGCTGCGCTGACGAGCTCGGTGATGCAAGTGAGCCACTCCTCGTAGAGGTCGTCGACGGGACGGTAGTGCAGGAGCTCATGCGCCAGGAGCAACGCGACATGCACGTCCATGGGGGCGCGATGGGATGGGACGATGAACCAGCTGGAGTCAGCGACGGGGTGGCGGTGCGGCCTTCCTGCCGCACCGAAGGATGGAGCGACGAGGCCTGCTGCTTGTTCCCCGTTGGGCCGGTGGCGGCGTTGGTGGCAGGCGACGGGGAACGACGGGGACACCCGCCGACGGGAGCCGTCTGAGCGATGCAGGCGGCGGGAGCAGCCCGACGCTCGGCGCGAGCCCGACGAGCGTCAGCCATGGACGCGATAGGAGATCGAACGTGGAACAGCGGAAGAAAGATTCCGGCGCACCCCTACCTGGCGCGTCAAATGTCGGATGTTGGGTTCCGGCAGACCCTTAAGGTTCGAACTATGTGGTGCGCGCGTAGATCTTACCCCTACCAATCCATGTCCGATTGCCTCGCCAGAATCTAAGCTAAATGATGAACAACACGGGGCACACAAGATTTATACTGGTTCGGGCCACCGTTGTGGTGTAAAACCCTACTCCAGTGTGTGGTGTGGTGGATTGCCTCAGGGGCTGATGATGAACAGTATAGGGAAGAACTGTGTCGCAAGAGGTGTTCTTGAGCTGGTGCGGTGAACTGCTTGGATGAGTTCGATCGCCTCTCGATCTAATGAGCACTCGATGAGATGCCCTCTACTGTGGTGGCTAGCCCTATTTATAGAGGCCCTGGTCCTCTTCCCAAATATTGAGCGGTAAGGGCGCCAACAACGGCCATTTTAAAGGGGGACATCTAATACAAGTTATCCTGACTAAAGTTGGTCTTCGGCTGCCAAAGGCACTGGCGATGACGCCGTCCTGGGCTCCACGGTGACCTCCATCCTGCTGCTTTGCTGGTCATGGTCTCGTTGCACTGAAATGGTAACCTTTGCCTGATGCCTCGGTACTCCACGCCTGTGCTTGCCCCCTTTGCACCAACGAGGAAACAAGCACACTGCATGGGCCGGCGCCCGCCTAGCACCCGCCTTGTCTCGATCGTCACGGCTTGCGTCATGAGCACCTCGTGAGGTACCCTGCCTTGATCTCTCCACCTCCTCGCGAGCCTGCCTGGCGAGGCCATTCCTGAGGAAGTCTTGTGTCGTCCGCCCCGTGAGGCTTGGCCCCTCGTGAGGTGAAGATGGGCCGTGCTGGGCCACCACTCGAGCCATGCCGCAGGCCGCAGGCAGGCAAGTCTGGGGACCCCCATTCCCAGAACGCCGACAATTTTCATAACTGGTCAGTGGTTGTGGCCGGCTATGACCTTTTGCTAAAAACTTCTTAGGCGAAGGCACTGTTCACACTCAAGCGGTTAGCCTTCGAGGCTAAGTAATTCAAAAATCAGGACATAATCCAGGTAATGCATGGCCAAAGTTAGCTAGACAACCCTTGAAGGTTTGGCTAACGGGGACGACATACCTTGTGTAAGCACCATAGAAGGAAGGAACTTGTCCATAAAGCCAATGATTCCCGCACGTTCCTTGGCTTCAAAGACTAGTTCTGGGAATAATGAGGGAGTCCTAGACTAAGGTGTCCTCGGGCTGCCGATCTATCTCTTACGGGCCGGACAAATGTGTCGCTCTGGATCTGTTGCTAGAATGCTGAACTATAAATTACTATGTGTTCAAGAAGGAAACCTTCGAAGCCTTGGTGTCCCCTCCAAGTCAAGATAATGATGATGGCATGTTTATTCCCTATTGGCAACCAACCAAGTGTTACCTACGTGCCCCGGGTGTTTATATAAACTAGTGGGTTTAGTCCATAGAGGCTAGAAGAAGAACCACCATCCTACTCATCTAGGGTTTAGTTCATATGATCTCGCGATAGATCAACTTTGTAACCATCATATACACATTAATCTAATCAAGCAGGACGTAGGGTTTTACCTCTTCGAGAGGGCTCGAACCTGGGTAAATATTGTCCCTGTGTTTCCTGTTCCCCATTGATTCAAGATCCACATCTCGGGACCACCTACCCGAGATTCGCCAGTTTTGACACTGACAGAGTGGCTTTGGATTTCTTGCCGATAGAGCTCTCCAACAAGACTTCAACAGAAGATGTGCGCTTCCCGAAACTCTTGCAAGAGGTCTTATTGGGTTTCTTGATTTTCTTCTTGGCGGGAGCTAGTGCCTTGATGGCTTCTCCTGCAACCCCATCTGTGTATAACTTGTCGACGCACATGACTACATCCTTCTTATCCGAATTGATGGAAATAACACCCATAGGACCTAGCATGCTTAATGTGTTGTAGGCATAATGGGATGCTGCCATAATATTAGCCAGAGCTTGGTGGCCCAGAATTCCATTATATGGCAAGGGGATCTTGACTACATCAACTACAATCTTTTCTGTTATGCAATTCAATTCCCCGCCAAACGTCGCCGTCGGTGCAACAAACCCTGGTTCTGTTGCCCTGAATGTGCACAGGCACAAGATCATGATTGAAGCACCAACCCAACTCAGAGTACAAAAAAACAAGAGATTCCAGGGACCAACGAGCAGATCAGAGGGACCAAGACCAACCCAGAGAATTAAGATATCGTCAAGAGAAAGGCCTCCTTTGTCGAGCAGGCGAACCCGGCAAGGGGTGAGGCCACCCCCAGAAGAAGGCGACCAAGGCGTCCCGGCAGGGCCTGCCGGGGCTTGCAGAGGCTAAACCATCTCACCGACCACTCCACCACGACTCATGTCGTCGATCAGTGCGGTGTCAAGCCGCGGACTGATTAAGTGGCTACCATTCACCACATGACAGCCCCTTTCTGCCAGAAATCCCACGGATAACACCCGTCCTGCAACGTGTCAAACAAGCATTCGTGGAGCTGGCAAGATAGCCCAGCAAGCCTTGTCGGGCAACCAACGATGCGACATTAAGAGGTGCATTAAATGTGCACTATCAACCAACAAAGTTAGGTATGATAGCACTGTTTGTTATCATATCAATGGATAATGCCTACTTTGTCATAGTGGTTACCTCTTGGTCTATAAAAGGAAGCCCTTAGCAACCGTAGAGGGGGTTAGAAGGTTGGATAACTAACACCCCCCATACGCGCGTAGTCGCTGCCGCCATGAGGCAACCCTTGCTGGGCAAGTGTATAGCGCTCCACCGCCACATTTCCACCATCAATCCACCAAAAGCAGGAGTAGGGTTTTACGCCTCGCGGCATCCCGAACCTGGGTAAAACTGCCCGTGTGATCTTTGCCATGCTACCTCACACTTGTCTGCTCTTTGTGCAACGCGATGTCCCCCTGCCGAACCAGCAAGGGGCCTCCTGGTCCCATAGGTGGCCGTGCTTTCCCGCGAGATCTTTGGCACGCCAGGTAGGGGGTCGCTTGTGCGAACCTGAAGACGTGAGCAGTGCATCACCTTCATCGCCATCTACGTCTTCGACGACGCCATTGACCATGGTGCCCAAGAAAAAACCAGCTTCCTCAGCTCATCCATCCACCTCGAAGGCTCCACCGCCCGCGGCCTCCAATGCTGCAGGGGGTGCGGAGACGCGCGGGACGCAAACGCTGTTGGGGATGTGGTCGGAGCAGGCGGCACCACCACCACTTCCCCCGCGGCTGACGCAGGAGCAGGAGGCACCGGAGGAGAGTAGCATTAGCAACACCTCGACGGCCATGCTCCGATCGCCAACGGGCACAGCGACAGTGATAGCACTCGGTCTAGGGCGAACCACCACGCTCCAGCCGCCCTTGTCACAGGAGCGACCGCTGCGTGTGCGCTTTCCCTCGGGCGAGTCAACCAAGCCGCTGTGCTCAATGGAGCCGCTGGCCCTCGAGCGCCTTCGCTGCACCTCCCTGCCATCCAGGTGGTCGCACCGCAATAGCACGGACGCGGTGCTGTCGCCGCTGGCACCATCAGGAGCCGAGCGATGGTGCGATCAACTTCATCATCATCCATGCCAAGTACAGCCTCGGAGGCCATGGCGCTGGCTCAGCTACTGCTGAGGTTTCCGCTGGCGGTCGAGCAGATGGATGAATGGCGTGCCACCATCCAAAGTCTGCTCGGTTTCGCCGAAGCTGGGGGCTCACAGCAAGCTGACGCGCCACGGCCTCCCCAAGCAACAACGACGGCTCTTGCTGCTACCCGTACGGAGGGGGCCATCCCCATGATGCAGTCCCCGCCACGGCAGCCAGCACGAGCGCAACCAAATCAAGACCCCAATGACGTCTCCATGGCCTCCTCTGACCCTTGAGAGCGTCCAGGCCAATGAAGAACCCTGGAGGTTTGGCGGAGAGGAGACGCACATGTCGTTGAGCAATGCCGCGACGACCTTCGCCGAATCGACAGGTGTGATGGCCCCGACGTCGACGAGCCTGCGCTCGGTATTGGCGGGCGCCTACCTTTCAAGGTTGGATGCCCTGCCTTTATCCGTGAGCTGCGGCAAGTCCGTTGGCTGTCCGTTCGCACGTTCAAGCCAGAGATACCTGAGAAGTACGATGAGAAGCTCAACCCGGCAGAGTTCCTGAGCATCTACGCCATCGTTGTTCAGGCTGCCGGGGGAAGAGATGAGAAGGTGTTTGCCAACTACTTCCCTTTGGCCATCAAGTCTAATGTGAGGTCTTGGCTGATGCACCTACCGGAGAACTCCATTTCATCATCGGCAGACCTGTGCCACGAGTTCATCGGTGCCTTCACCGATGGCCACCAGGAGCCGGGCCGACCCAGCGACCTGCAGCTTCTCCAATAGAAGGAAGGAGAAACCCTCTGTAAGTATTTACAGCGATTCGTGAAAGTTCATAGAAATATTCCAAATATCCATCTAGCAGTTGTGATAGGTGCCTTCCACTCCAATGTGCGCAACCGTTGGATTCATTCTAAGATGAACGTGCGGTTACCCAAGACTGTGAAGTAGCTGTACACCCTAGTGGATAAGTGTCCTCGGATGGAGGAGGGAAGGAAGTTGCCCGGAGAAGAGGAATGCATCAATATGGATTCAAAGATGATGATGAGTCCACCAGTCAGAAGAAGAGCAATAAGAGGCGCAAAGATAAGGCGGTAATGATTGTTGAAGGATCAGGCACCCCTAGTACCAGCAAGACTGCCAAAGCTGAGGTCCTCGGCAAGGAGGTTGCCGTATGCGCTAATTGTCGGGAAACTACGACTGCCAAGAAGGCTGGGAAGGGTGATGGGCCGTACTGCAAGATCCATCGGACCAAGGGCCACGACCTTCAAGAGTGCTATCAGGTTGAGCAGTTGGTCAAGAGACAAAGAGCAGAGTATGAGAAGCGTGATAAGGAAAAAGGTCAGAATGTTGCTGGCGGTGAGGGCCAAGGTGGTGAAGTAAATCGCCTTGGAAAACCCTTTCGGAACTAAGGAAAACCCGCCAGCGGTCGAGAGAAGGAAGTTTATGATGATGAGAGTGATGGAGGGGATGAAGAGGAAACCAGTGAGCAAGAGTTTCGGAAGGCCACTAACGCCCTGTGCGTTGACGGGGGTGGATCTCTGCACACCTCTCACCTCCAGCTCAAGCGGTGGGCGCGAGAAGTCAATGCCGTGGAGCTAGCGCCAGAGGCTCGGAAGCCGCTCAAATGGTCCCGTACAGCCATCATATTTGACAAGGAGGATCACCCTAGCCGTACCATTGCGGTAGGGTGCCTGCCATTGTTGGTTTCTCCAACAATTTGCAACCTCAAAGTCACGAAGATGTTGGTGGACGGCAGGGCCAGACTGAATCTGATTTCCCCAACAGTTATCAAGAAGCTTCAGATAGCAGAGGAAGAGCTCGAGGTTACCAGCATGTTTCAAGGAGTTAATCCCAACAGGAGTCATCCTAAGGGAAATATCATGTTGTCGGTAAAGTTGGGGGGGACTGAACTACCGGACTGATAAGATTGTGTTTGACATGGTCGATCTCCCCCTGCCATACAATGGGATTCTTGGATGCCCCGCTCTGGCTAAATTCATGGCGGCATCCCACTATGCCTAAAACACCCTGAAGATGTCTGGGCCACTGGGAGTCATCACCATCCCATCATATGGGAAGGATGTAGTTATTTATGTGGACAAGATGTACTGGGACGCGGTCGTGGCAGAGACAGCGGCAGCAACGGTTCCCGCCAAAGAAAGTAAAGGAAAGAAGAGGGATTGTAGGACCTCGGGCAAAGTGTCTGGGAAGCGTGGCCCCACCTATTGCAAGGCACCCGTTGACGACGTGCCGGAGTGTTCCAATAGCAAGAGACCCAAGGTTGTTGCACCCCAAGTGAAGAAGGTCCCGACAGGGCTGGGTGGCATTGATGGTACTTTCACTATCAGCGCCACCTTCGATGCCAAATAGGAAAGCACGCTCATTGCCTTCCTGTAGGCTAATATCGATGTGTTTGCTTGGCAACCATCAGATATCCCTGGTGTTCCCAGGGAGGTAATCGAGCACCACCATGTTATCTGCCCACATGCCAGACATGTTAAACGGGAAGTCCGGAAGCAGGCCTTGGAGAGGCAACAGTTTACTGCAGAAGAGATCAAGAAACTTGAAGCAGCTGGTGTGGTCAGGGGAGTACTACATCCCACGTGGTTAGCAAATCCAGTGGTAGTCCGGAAGGCAAACGGGAAGTGGAGGCTTTGCATTAATTTCACAGATCTCAACAAGGCTTTCCAGAAGGACCCGTTTCCCTTGTCGCGTATTGATCAGATTGTGGATTCCACTTCAGGCTGTGATTTTGCCCTCATTTCTGGATGCATATTCTGGATATCACCAAATCTTCATGTCCAAAGAAGATGAGGAGAAGACATCATTCATCACCCCATGTGGTACGTACTGCTTTGTCCACATGCCATTCGGATTAAAGAGTGTCGGGTCCACTTTTGCAAGGGCAATCCAGATTGGTTTTGAGCCGCAGCTGAAATAGAAACATAGAAGCTTATATGGATGATATTGTGGTCAAAACCAAGGACAGAGCAACCCTTATCCAGGATTTGGAGGAGGCATTTGCAATTCTATGCAAGATCAAGTTGAAGCTCAATCCATAGAAATGTGTATTTGGTGTTCCCTCCGACAAGTTGCTTGGGTACTTTGTGTCCCACGGGGGGATCGAAGCCAACCCCAACAAGATCAAAGCTATCGAGCAGATTCAAGCGCTAAGGACAGTTAAGGATGTGAGGCGCCTAACAGGATGTGTTGCCGCGTTAAGAAGATTCATCTCCAAGTCTGTCGAGCATGCTCTGCCGTTCTTCAAAATTTTGAAGAAGGCAAGTCCTATGAAGTGGACCCCGGAAGGAGATGCAACTTTGCAAGAGTTAAAGGCCTACATCTCCTCTGTGCCTACCATGGTTGCTCCCAAACCCCACGAGCCGCTGCTGCTATACTTAGCGGTAACCAACCAAGTGGTCAGTGCAGCCTTGGTAGCATAGCAAGAAGTGGATGAAGCAGAGAGTGAGCAGAGACCGGCAAAGTCAAACAAGGATCAGGACAGCAATGAGCACGACAATAGGGGCAACCCCAACGATGTGGCGAGGAAGAAAGTGGTGCAGCGCCCAGTGTACTTTGTCAGCTCCTTGTTACAGGGGGGCTAGATCAAGGTACTCTGGCGTGCATGGAGTCACCCCAAGAATGGATTATGTATTTTGATGGTGATTTTTCCCTGCAAGGTGCAGGGGCTAGCATGCTTCTTGTTGCCCCCTCCGGGGAGCACCTGAAGTACGTCGTCCAAATGCATTTTGTCTGGGAAGAAGCAACCAACAATGTAGCAGAGTATGAAGGGCTCCTTGCCGGGCTCAGGACTACAGATGAATTGGGAATTAAGAAGTTGATCATTCGAGGAGATTCACAACTGGTGGTGAGACAAGTCAACAAGGATTATCAAAGTCCATTGATGGAGGCATATGTCGAGGAAGTGAGAAGATTGGAAGAGCACTTTGACAGATTGCAAACAGAGCACGTACCCCGTGTGGAAAACAGTATAGTTGATCATCTGTCAAAGTGTGCTGCACAAATGCTTCCTGTGGAACCAGGAACTTTTGTTCATCGTCTTACTCAACCCTCCGCATCCCTAGCAACAATGGCCTAGAAAATGAGAAAGTTGGACAATGGTAAGCCTCTCCCAGTAGAGCCATCCGCTCCCGGCAGAGACCCTACAGGAAACAACTCCTCGCAGCCGGCCGGACCACCCCCTCCAGCTAGGCCCATGGACCCCTCGTACGAGCCATGTGCTCTCGCAGCAGAGGAGGTGTCGTTAGTCCTCGTTGGCGAGCCCCGGGCTTGGGCAAGGCACATTTCCGCTTCCTCCAGACCGAAGAGCTTCCCGACGACCAAGACGAAGCTGAAAAAGTAGCCCAGAGGGCCAGTATGTATCAGTTTGTCGATGACACTCTGTACAGAAGGAGGCCCAACGGTGTGAAATTGAAGTGCGTCTGGCAGGAAGAATGAAAGGAACTGCTAGCTGAGATACACAAAGGCATGTGCAGCTCCCACATTGGATCAAGGGCATTAGTTCGGAAAGCATTCCGACAAGGATTCTATTGGCCCATAGCCCTCCAAGATACCCAAAGTGTGAAGCCTGCCAGTTCGATTCCAAGAAAACCCACCTACCTGCACAAGCTCTTCAAACAATCCCTCTATCATGGCCATTTTCAGTCTGGGGGCTCGATATCCTTGGCCCCATCCCCCCCAGCAATCGGGGGTGTTGAATTCTTTTTCATTGCCATTGACAAGTTTACAAAGTGGCCGGAAGTGACTGTCGTGAGAAAGGTGACTGCTCAGTCAGCTATCAAGTTCTTCAAAGATCTGGTGTGTCGTTTTGGAGTTCTGGCAAAGATCATCACCGACAATGGCACCCAGTTCACGATCCGCGCCTTCATGCAATATGTTCATGCCCTCAGATGAAAGATATCATTAGCCTCTCTGGCACACCCCCGGAGCAATGGACAAGCTGAGAGGGTGAACGCTGAAGTGTTGCATGGACTCAAGACAAGAACCTTTCATACGCTACAGAAGCACGGAAGGCGGTGGATCGAGGAGTTGCCGGTAGTTCTCTAGTCCCTCATAATGACACAAAATCGAGCTACTGGGCACACTCCATTCTCCCTAGTCTACAGGGCAGAAGCAATTATCAGTCTTGCCTATGATGAAGTAGTGCAAGATCAGCACCAGCGTGACGACACTGTGCTACTCGAGGAGAACCGTCTCTGGGATGCTACGCATGTTGCATGCTATCAGCAAGCTCTGCATTGCTATTATAGCCGCAGGGTTCATGCCCGGTGTTTTGAGGAAGGCGACCTTGTTGTTTGGTGCGTTCAGTCCACCAAGGGTACAAACAAGTTGTCACCAAAGTGGGAAGGCCCTTACCGGGTAGTACGAGTCACTAGACCTGGTGCAGTCCGTCTGGAGATCGAAGATGGCACTCAGTCACAAAACTCATGGAATATTGAGCATCTCCGCATGTTCTACCCATAAGGCGCGGCTGTCGGGCCCTGCCCGGCAGCCACCCATTTGTGCAGGCCATGCCTCAGCTACATGTAACCCCTTGTACAAAGCTAGGGCGATGACCCCGTGCAAGAGAAAATAAAAAAGCACTGGGGGGACCCTACCAAGACTGCGTGCATGCATGCATGAGCATTCCAATATCACTGCATAAGCATTTGATGAGCATCTACATATGCATATAGATAGGATCGCATCTTGCATTCATTCTCATCTGCATGAAGCTGCAGGTTCTAGCCGTGAACTTGGCTTGGACAAGGAGTTGAGAAGATTGCCCGACACTGTGATCCTCGGCAAGGCAAATAGATAAGTTCTATCTCTTGTCCATTCGTGTTCTGTAAGCTATAACTTATGCATTGGAAAGCCTTGTCACTCTTTTTAAACTTAGGTGCTCCCATCCTTGACTCGAATGTTGCTTCGGTCAGAATGGTCGCATTGGCCTTTGGTAAAAGGAAGTTGGTGGGGGGCTGGTCCCTTTGTCTGTAACCCGGCAGATGCGGCTCTCCAGCAGACAAAAAGGGTGCTGGCAAGATAGCCTACCGAGAAAACTCGTTTATTTACACTAAAGGGGAATCTCGCCTCTCCATGGACATATACATGCACGGGTTCCCGTCAAGGTTTATCTTTTTCACTAACATGCCGATACAACTACTAGGATTACAGAACACAAACATGGACTAGAGAGATTACATTATTTGAATTAAAATTTGGCAAGTGCCTACAGATTTAAGATTGAAAAAGATAAGTGCCCTGTAAACTCCTCTCCCCATTCTTTCTCCCCCAGGAAGCATAGAGAGAAGAAAGGGGGCAGGAGCAGCACCCAAGTAGGAGTCCACCCTGATCTCTTCGTGGCCTGCCGGACGCAGGGCCTAACAAGATCGGGAGTGGCGAGGCTGCGAAGAAGGAGGGAAGGCAGAGTACCTCGGTTGTAAAAAGGGTCCGACAACCCGTGAGAAGTTGGAACACTGGGGTGCGTGTGAAGATCTCAACCTGCCCAGCCTGCCTACTCATGATCCTCCCTAGCCTAGCACGAACAGGTCACAGAGACACAAAGACACAGAGATTTATACTGGTTCGGGCCACTGTTGTGGTGTAATAACCTACTCCAGTGTGGTGTGGTGGATTGCCTTGAGGGGCTTATGGATGAACTAGTTATAGGGATGAACAAGCCTCAGGAGGTGAGGAGTTCTTGAGCTGGTGTGATGCTCGGGGTGGAATCTCTCCTCCTCTATGGTGGTGTCTAAGCCCTATATATAGCCGCCTTGGTCCTCTTCCCAAATATGAGCGGGAAGGGATTCCACAATGGTGGGATTTGAAAGGGTACAAGTAGTACAGTCTATCCTGACAAAAGTAGTCTTCGCCTGCGAAAAGCCTCCGGTCGTGACGCTGAGGTGGGCTCGGTGATGACCTCTGTCCTGCCGTCCTGGCGGTCTTGGTCTTGTTGCACCAGAATGGAAACCTTTGGTTGATTCCTCAGGACTCAGCGCCTGCGGCTTGCCTCCCTTACACCAAAGAGGAAACCAGCGCTCTACGCCCGCCTGGCGCCTGCATGGCGTTGGTCGTCATGGCTCACATCAGCTCAGCCTCATGAGGTAGCTGCATAGATCTCTCTGCCCCTCGGGAGTCCTCCTGAGGAGGCCAGCTCCTGCAGAGGTCTTGGCGTCGTGCGCCTCGCAAGGCTTGGCCCCTCGCGAGGGTCTTGCTGTGTTGATGTGGAAGCTGGGTCGTACTAGGCCGCCGATGGAGCCGCGTGGTGGGCTGCAGGCAGGAAGGACTGGATACCCCCAAGTCCAGGACGCCGACAGTAGCCCCCAGGCCCAAGGCGCGCTCGGACTTGGCTTCCTGGCGAAGCCAAAGGGCAAGTGCAGAGCGCCGCGGGCCCTAACCACCTACGGCCTTGATGATGTGTGTCTATTGATGGGACGTGGGCGACTATAACACCCCGAGACCGACGCTCCAGATGCCTTCCTTGTATTCCAAGATTCGTCATGTGATTTCTTTTGTTCATTGCATTCATATTTGCATCATGTGCATTGCATCAACATTGTTTCTTAAAACTTGCATCCGCTCGTAGTTGCCGCTCCTCGCTTCTCTCTGTTGCGTTCGTTGGCCGATCCGAGTCCTACCAAGTTTTCACTTCCCTCTTGACCGTGACCACCTAACCTCTCTTGCTAGATCTCAGACCCCTCGCGCGCGTCCGAAAGTTGTCCCCAACCTGACCCGCTCTATCGTTACTAATGAGTCTGGATCATCCCCTAACATCTATAAAACATCTCCGTTTTCTTATTTGGACTCTCTAACCTAGTTATTCTCGATCGCCCAATTGTGATCGGACGGACCGGATTAACCCTACCCTAATCCCCTACCTATATATATAGTCTAACCCTTGCCCCATCCCATCCATCCATAAAATCCGCCCCGTCGCAGCCAACCCACCTGGTCTCCTCCTCGTCTTCCCCACCAAGCCAACCACCATCCATCTCAGATCCACCCCCTTCCAACCGCAGCCTCCGACCAACTCCCGTGATTTCCGTGCCACCCAAACCACCAGCAAGCCGCAGCCTCCTCCTTCCCGCTTCTGCAACCAACTTCTTACCCGAGTGTCCCTGCTTTCCGTGCGCGTCCAGCACCAAGGGGACGAGCTCCTCGAGCCCCTCGGCTCCAGCGCTTGGCCTCGACTACAGCCGCCCTGCCGACGTGCCACACCACCGATGATCCGTGAACCAGGCCGCTCTCGCACCCCACCTCCTTCCTCTCCCTTCCATGCCTTTCTCCCTCACCTCACATCTCTCCCTCTCTGTTTGCTCGAACAGGAGACAGCGATGCCGCCTAGAGCTTCTCCACCGCCGACTCCCTCCATCTCTGGTTCTGCCCGGCCCCGCTGCCTTGCCGGAGACCCAAGACGCTGCCACGCCATGGCGGACCTCGCCCGCATGTCCCGTCGACGAGCCCCTGCTACTTTCCTCTACTCCATTTGCCTTTCTCTGAGCTTCTCTGACCCCGCCGCAACCTGCAGAAGCTTCAGGAAATCGATCACAACCGCTGCAGGAGCTCCCTCACAGCTGCCTGGGTCTGGTGTCTCGCCGGAGAACCTCGTCCTCGCCCGGATCCCGTCGCCCTCGACGCCTTGCTCTTCCGCGCCAAGCCAAGCCGCCGCCACCAACGATGCCTCTACTTTCTCCCTCTGCATCGAGCAGTGCTCGATCCGGTCGCGCTCATTGACCGCGAGCGTGCGCCTGTCCGCGTCAAGAGCCAGTAGCCGCGCAAGGCCCAGCGCCCCTTCCAGCCCCCTCTCCACAAGCTAGGTCGAGGCCCATGGTGAGAAAACCCCAGCCTCTCCCGTCCACTACTGGGCCAGCCAGATTCGGCTCGCATACGTTTTTTTCCCAGATCTGCAAATTTGCTAATTATCGAGGGAATTACAGATTTGCAGAAAAGTCCCTCTAGAACATGCATTTAATAACTCACAAATGGTGCATCGGTTTAAAATGATTCAAACATGTAAAATGCTTAGAATTTTGTGTAGATTAATAATATGTCATTTTCATCCATGTTTAAAATGTTTAAACTTGTTGTTTGTTTAATTTGCTCAAATGCCATGTTAAAAAGATTTATTTCGTAACTAAATAACCGTAGCTCCAATTTTAATAAACTTTATATGTAAATGGGGTGGAAAATGCATAGATTAACATGGTGGCATCACTTTGCATGTTTAACAACTCTAAGATTGTGTATAGGGCAGAACAGTAGCAAATTCATAAATTGCATATGAGGATTTTTTTCGGAATTGTTGTTTGTTGTTCCGGCCTCATTTAAACTTGCCTAGATAGGTAGTTTTATTATGTTTCACCTCTTGCTATGTAACAACCTTTAATATTGTTGGGTAGCATAAACGAGAGAGAACTAAATAATTGCTTGTGGTGTTTCTTCAATATGCAACTCGTTGCATATTGAGCTCCACTTAACTTGTAGTATTGTATGTTGCACTTTGCCATGCCATGCCTCATTAAACCGGACATGCATCATACTTGATTATGCATCATGCCATGATTATGCTTGTGTGTTCACCATGTTGTTTGCTTCTTTCCGGTTTGCTTCTTTTGTTAGCTTCGGTTTCGTTCTGGAGTTGTGAGGATTCGTTCGACTATGTCCGTTTGTCTTCTTCATGGACTCGTTCTTCTTCCTTGTGGGATTTCAGGCAAGATGGCCATTACCCTCGATATCACTTCTATCTTTTCTTGCTAGTTGCTTTGTTCTATCACTATGCTTGCGCTACCTTTCACTTATTTACCATGCCTCCCATATTGCCATGTCAAGCTTCTAACCATCCTTTCCTAGCAAACCGTTGTTTGGCTACGTCACCGCTTCTGCTCAGCCCCTCTTATAGCGTTGCTAGTTGCAGGTGAAGATGAAGTTTGTTCCTGGTTGGAACATGGATATTTTGGGATATCACAATATTTCTTGTTTAATTAATGCACCTATATACTTGGTAAAGGGTGGAAGGCTCGGCCTTATGCCTGGTGTTTTGTTCCACTCTTGCCGCCCTAGTTTCCGTCATACAGGTGTTATGTTCCTTGATTTTGCTTTCCTTACGCGGTTGGGTGATTTATGGGACGCCCTTGACATTTTGCTTTGAATAAAACTCCTCCAGCAAGGCCCAACCTTGGTTTTAACATTTGCCACCTAAGCCTTTTTCCCTTGGGTTCTGCAGACTCAAGGGTCATCTTTATTCCCCCCCAGGCCAGTGCTTCTCCGAGTATTGGTCCGAACTAGAGCCACTTGCAGCACCACCTTGGGGAAACTTGAGGGCTGGTTTTAGTTGTACGTAGTGTTCATCCGGTGTGCCCTGAGAACGAGATATGTGCAACTCCTATCAGGATTTATCGGCACATCGGGCGGCTTTGCTGGTCTTGTTTTACCATTGTTGAAATGTCTTGTAAACCGGGATTCCGAGACTGATCGGGTCTTCTTGGGAGAAGGAATATCCTTCTTTGACCGTGAGACCTTGTGATGGGCTAACTTGGGACACCCCTGCAGGGTATAAACTTACAAGAGTCGTGCCCGCGGTTATGTGGCAGATGGGAATTTGTTAATATCCGGTTGTAGAGAACTTGACACTTGACTTAATTAAAATGCATCAACCGCGTGTGTAGCCGTGATGGTCTCTTTTCGGCGGAGTTCGGGAAGTGAACACAGTCTTTGTGTTATGATTGTGTGTAAGTAGTTTCAGGATCACTTCTTGATCACTTCTAGCTTCACGACCGTTCCGTTGTGTCTCTTCTCGCTCTTATTTGCGTATGTTAGCCACCATTTTTGCTTAGTGCTTGCTGCAACTCCACCTCATTACGACTTCCTACCCATAAGCTTAAATAGTCTTGATCTCACGGGTTTTGAGATTGCTGAGTCCTCGTGGCTCACCTGATACTATCACAACAGTTGCAGGTCCCGATGATACTAGTGCAGGTGATGCAACCGAGCTCATATGGGAGCTCAACAAAGATCTTGATGGTTTCTATGTTTCGTTTCATGTTGATCAGTAGTGGAGCCCGGTTGGGACGATCGGGGATCTAGCAGTTGGGTTATCTTCTTTTCTTTTGGCTTCGTCCGTAGTCGGACTATATGTGTACTCTGAATGATGTATGAATTATATGTTCTTTGTGTGAAGTGCCGATTGTAAGCCAACTCTCTTTATCCTTTTCTTGTTCATTACATGGGATTGTGTGAAGATGACCCTTCTTGTGACAAAACCACCATGCAGTTATGCCTCTAAGTCGTGCTTCGACACGTGGGAGATATAGCCGCATCGTGGGTGTTACAAGTTGGTAATCAGAGCCATCTGCGACTTAGGAGCCCCCTGCTTGATCGAATCGCTAGCGTTGTTAAGTCTAGAACAAAATGTTTTGAGTCTTAGGATTATATATATCGGAGAGTAGGATTCTTTTTACTCCTAAGTCCCTTCGTTGCTCTGGTGAGGCCTCCTGATGTAGATGTTTTGACTTTCCTCTCCTTAAATTTCACTAAAAAAATTTAGGATCACGCGGGTATGTTGGGATCGTTCCGATACTCTTATGACGAGAACATTGTTCTTGGTGCCTCCTGACATTTAGGGGTTGTGGCAGTGTCCTAGGGAGTTGAGCTCCGAGGTGTTATCGTCATAATTTCATCGTTGCAGTTCTGGAATACCTGAGTTTTGCCGACATCGAAAATCTCTTTTATGCAGTTGTTGGTGAGATAACCACGACGTCACCCAGTACTGGGGAGTTCGGGAGTATTGCCATAGCTCGTATAACGGATGCTTTTCGAAGGTTGAGGTACACGATTTCCGGAGTTTTCTTGGTTATGTGTTGATGGATGGAT
Organism: Triticum aestivum; assembly: GCF_018294505.1. Taxonomy (NCBI): domain Eukaryota; kingdom Viridiplantae; phylum Streptophyta; class Magnoliopsida; order Poales; family Poaceae; genus Triticum; species Triticum aestivum. The sequence goes on along the minus strand of NC_057804.1, from coordinate 286,592,256 downwards.
ACAGCTGGATGTAGGGATTGTTAGTATTGGGTGAGATATATTGCTTCCCCTGTATCCCCAACACCAGATTGCATTACCAGAAAGTTTCGGGAGTTTTATAGGTGGGATTCGAGTAGCTCTAGGTTTTTTCTTTCCGACAAATGCATGATATGAGATTGGGATTCGACGTCTAGTGGTCCGCCTATCCATGGTCATTTTTACAGTGGTCTCATTGTGTCTTAAAGAGCCCTTGGCTATGCTGGTTCGGGGACACTTCGTATGTCATGTGCACTGCCTTGTAAATGATGGTGCTGTACGATCGAACCCGTGTGGGCCCCACCACAAAAACTTCGGATAAAATCTCTATCATATGTTTGTTTCCGGCTTATTCTGCAAGCCAAATCCTTTGTTTTGTTTTATTTGTGGTAATCGAGTTGCTTCGAAGTCAAATGTTCAATCCATACCTTTCCTAAACGGTGTTCTCATATTTCTATGGGAGTACTAATCCTTCTTGATCACTGAGGTTGTCATGTCAAATCTTTTCGAACCGGCGTGCTTCTCTTCAAGTGGATCCGATCAGTTCAACATTCGCAAGATCAATTCTATGTTTTCCTCAACGGTATCCATTCCATCTGTCCCAAGTTGCCTTTGTTTTTCCCGCCCTCCCACCCCTTTTATTTAAGGAATCAGATTTCTTAATCAAGTATCCTTTTATTGATGGGAAGTCTCTCCATTATTTTCCGTCGATATTCTTATCCGATGATTCTCTGGACGATACTAATGGAGCTTCTAGTTTATTATTCTCCGTTCTCTTTTCTTCTCCGGTTGATTTAATTCAAGCTTTCGGTGTTGATCATATCCCTTTCCTTGTTTCAAATGTTTTCCCATGCCGGTGCACCTCTTAATTGTTCACCTCTCTCTATTCTTATCCGGAGTGCTCAAGATATCCTGAAGATTCATGTTTCCATTCTTAATCTTTTCAAGTTATTTCGAGGTTGATATCTCGTTCAAGCCATTTAAATCAACCGGTGCAATCTCTCGGTAAGCTTCAACGGTGTTTCTTTTTAGTGGGCCCTAACCCACAAATCTTTTCCCAGTATCTTACCTGACTCTTCTAATTTTCCCGGAGCTATTCCTAAATTTCTTTTTGAAGTTTGACATAAGAATGAATTTCATCAGTCAGATGATTTCGAAGATCGATTTCAATTATTTTCATTTTTGGCTCAACATCTTTGTTTTTCATTCGCCTGGAGTATCTCAACAATTCATGGTGGTGTTTATCGTCGTCATTCTTGGATTTTGAAGACCGAAGAAGAGTTCCTCTTAAATCCTTACCCGTTCTTCCAAATATGCGTAGTTCAAGCTTTATGCCATCCTTTGATAATTGTTTTTGATTGTGACAATTCTTTTCTTACCATCCGGAGCATTTCATGAGTTGTTTCTATTTCTTTCCTCCAAAGGCCATCATGTCATAATTCTTCATTCTCAGCGTGTAGCTATCGTTCTCCAAAACTTATCGGTGCATCGTTCAAATATCCTCTAATTAGTTTATGATCTCTTTGTTCTCAGGTATCTAAATCCCCTCAAGTACCTTCATTCATTTTCCAATTCTTCCTAGTGAATTGTGCCTTTGCTACTTTCATTTTCAATTCTTACGGTGGTTCGTTTGAGATTCCTCTTCCTTGTTACCGTATCATTTCATTCGTTGTTTCCAATCCCACCGGTGCTTCCATCAATACCTTCCTCAAGTTTGCGCTATATCTCTATCTGTAATCATTTTTCATTGAGAATAAGTAGTATGCCAAATCCGTTTCTTGTCATCAATTTAAATTGATGAAGGATAGGCATGACATAATTCTTATTCTTGTTTCATCCAAGTGATTAATCCTTTCCTTTGGAGTTTGTTCAGGTGGAATAAATTCTTGGCTTCTTGTTGTTCATCTTTCTTCCAGAGTTCCAAGTTTTCCGCTTTATCTCGTCGCGAAGCTCCATGTAAATCATCGCAAGGCTTCACCTTGTGTTTTAAACTTCCCTTTCTTTTTATCATCCTTTTATTACCGGAGTTCTTCATGGAGGCTCTACATGATGGTTCATCAAGGATTTAATTCATTCTCGAAGTGTTCTTTAAGATTCTTGTTGGAGGACATCAAGCATTCTTCATCTCGCATTCCAAAGTGCAATTCGCCTACCATATCTTTTGAGATGGTGTTATATCATTCTTGACAATTTCCATTCATGTTACGTGATTCACATGTTGTCAAGAATGAGGTATTTTAAATCCGTCAATCTCTTTGTTGGAGTTATCTTGTGTCATTTTTCACCTAAAGCCTTCCCTAAGGAATGTTGCTATTGTGGTGATTATCAATGGTCCAAGTTATCTCTCTATCATCTTGGTGGAAGAAGTTTTTCATCTCGTCGGTGTTATCAATTATATTATTTGTTTCTGTAGTGGCAGAATTTCGCCTCAATTTTGAGAAGTTTTCAATAAGCCCACTACAAGCTTATTCGTTTCGTTGTTGGTTTTCAAACAACTCCGTTTTAACCTTCTTGGAAGGGTGCTTTCCAAGTTCATTTGTGGCAGAAGTTGTCATTTTCTTCTTCGTCCCTTTATCCCAACAATCTAGATTCTATTCTTTTGTTCCGGAGGCATTGTGATGTTGTGCTCTTCACCCATCACCTCATTTTGTCAAGATCATGTTATTTTCTTTCTTATCCATTTAACCAGAGTGTTGTGTTCTATTCAAGCTCTTTCATCTTATCAAGTTTTGCCTCTCTTTTCAACCGGACTGCGGTCTGAAATTTTTCTTACCCCTTGTGCCATTCTTTCAATAGTTCCAGAGGCAGTGTGTTGTTGATTTCATCAAGTATCATCCCATCTTCTCAAGTTCATGTTCTATTCCTTCCATGTTCAACCGGAGTGCTGCCCGAATTCTTCCTCTCTCATCTTATTTTAACCGGAGTGGTTTTGAATTCTATCTTGTCCATTAAACTCTTGATTCATGTCTTTGCAACCTTCATGTCCTCGTAATGTTCCTCGTTCCTCTTTTCTAACGGATTGTTTGCAATCTAGTTCATCTCTATTGTACTCTTTCTTTTAAATTGCTCAACCTCCCAAGGATTGTGGTTTCACTCATTCGTCAAAGAAGCAACTTAGTTTTACCTCCTCTCTTCCTCTTCCTTTTCTCTCCGGTGCCATCCCAGATCTCGGGACGAGATCCTCTTGTAGTGGAGGAGTGTTGTAACACCCCGAGACCGACGCTCCAGATACCTTCCTTGTATTCCGAGATTCGTCATGTGAATTGTTTTGTTTGTTGCATTCATCTTTGCATCATGTGCATTGCATCGGCATTGTTTTCTTAAAACTTGCATCCGCTCGTAGTTGCCGCTCCTCGCTTCTCTCTGTTGTGTTCGTTAGCCGATCCGAGTCCTACTGGGTTTTTGCTTCCCTCTTTACCGTGACCACCTAACCTCTCTTGCCAGATCTCAGACGCGCGCGTCCGAAAGTTGTCCCCAACCTGACCCGCTCTATCGTTACTAATGAGTCTGGATCATCCCCTAACATCTATAAAACATCTCCGTTTTCTTATTTGGACTCTCTAACCTAGTTATTCTCGATCGCCCGATTATGATCGGACGGACTGGATTAATCCTACTCTATCCCCTACCTATATATATAGTCTAACCCTAGCCCCGTCCCATCCATCCATCAAATCCTCCCCACCGCCACCAACCCACGTGGTCTCCTCCTCGTCTTCCCCACCGAGCCAACCACCATCCATCTCAGATCCACCCCCTTCCAACCGTAGCCTCCGACCAACTCCCGTGATTTCTGCGCCACCCAAACCACCAGCAAGCCGCAGCCTCCTCCTTCCCGCGCCTGCAACCAGCTTCTTACCCGAGTGTCCCTGCTTTCCATGCGCGTCCAGCACCAAGGGGAGGAGCTCCTCGAGCCCCTCGACTCCAGCGCCTGGCCTCGACTACAGCCGCCCTGCCGGCGAGCTGCACCACCGACGATCCGCGAACCAGGCTGCTCCCGCACCCCACCTCCTTCCTTTCCCTTCCCTGTCTTTCTCCCTCACCTCACATCTCTCCCTCTCTTTTTGCTCGAACAGGAGACAGCGACGCCGCCTGCATCTTCTCCACCACCGACTCCCTCCATCTCTGGTTCCGTCCGGCCCCGTTGCCTTGCTGGAGACCCAAGATGCTGCCACGCCACGGCGGACCTCGCCCGCAGGTCCCGTCAGCGAGCCCCTGCTCCTTTCCTCTCCTCCCGTTTGCCTTTCTCTGAGCTTCTCTGACCCCACCGCAACCTGCAGAAGCTTCAGGAAAACGATCGCAGCCGCCGCAGGAGCTCCCTCGCAGCCGCTTGGGTCTGGCGTCTCGCCGGAGAACCTCGTCCTCGGCCGGATCCCGTTGTCCTCGACGCCCTGCTCTTCCGCGCCAAGCCAAGCCGCTGTCGGCGATGCCTCTGCTTTCTGCCTCTGCATCGAGCAGTGGTCGATCCGGTCGCGCCCGTTGATCGCGTGCGTGCACCCGTCCGCGTCAAAAGCCAGCAGCCGCGCAAGGCCCAGCGCCCCTTCCAGTCCCCTCTCCACCAGCTGGGCCGAGGCCCATGGTGAGAAAACCCCCAGCCTCTCCTGTCCACTACCGGGCCAGCCATATTCGGTCGCGTACGGTTTTTTCCCAGATCCGCGAATTTGCTAATTATCTAGGGAATTACAGATTTGCAGAAAAGTCCCTCTAGATCATGCATTTAATAACTCACAAATGGTGCATCGGTTTAAAATTATTCAAACAAGTAAAATGCTTAGAATTTTGCGTAGATTAATAATTTGTCACTTTCATCCATGTTTAAAATCTTTAAACTTGTTGTTTGTTTAATTTGCTGAAATGCCATGTTAAAATGATTTATTTCATAACTAAATAACCGTAGCTCCAATTTTAATAAACTTTATATGTAAATGGGGTGAAAAAATGCATAGATTAACATGGTGGTATCACTTTGCATGTTTAACAACTCTAAAATTGTGTATAGGGTAGAACAGTAGCAAATTCATAAATTGCATATGAGGATTTTTTTTCGGAATTGTTGTTTGTTGTTCCGGCCTCATTTAAACTTGCCTAGATAGGTAGTTTTATTATGTTTCACCTCTTGCCATGTAACAACCTTTAATATTGTTGGGTAGCATAAACGGGAGAGAACTAAATAATTGCTTGTGGTGTTTCGTCAATATGCAACTCGTTGCATATTGAGCTCCACTTAACTTGTAGTATTGTTTGTTGCACTTTGCCATGCCATGCCTCGTTAAACTGGACATGCATCATACGTGATTATGCATCATGCCATGATTATGCTTGTGTGTTCACCATGTTGTTTACTTCTTTCTGGTTTGCTTCTTTCGTTAGGTTCGGTTTCGTTCCGGAGTTGTGAGGATTCGTTCGACTACGTCTGTTTGTCTTCTTCATGGACTCGTTCTTCTTCCTTGCGGGATTTCAGGCAAGATGACCATTACCCTCGATATCACTTCTATCTTTGCTTGCTAGTTGCTTCGTTCTATCACTATGCTTGCGCTACCTTTCACTTATTTACCATGCCTCCCATATTGCCATGTCAAGCCTCTGACCATCCTTTCCTAGCAAACCATTGTTTGGCTACGTCACCACTTCTGCTCAGCCCCTCTTATAGCGTTGCTAGTTGCAGGTGAAGATGAAGTTTGGTCCTGGTTGGAACATGGATATTTTGGGATATCACAATATCTCTTGTTTAATTAATGCACCTATATACTTGGTAAAGGGTGGAAGGCTCGGCCTTATGCCTGGTGTTTTGTTCCACTCTTGTCGCACTAGTTTCCGTCATATAGGTGTTATGTTCCTAGATTTTGCGTTCCTTACGCGGTTGGGTGATTTATGGGACCCCATTCACAGTTTGCTTTGAATAAAACTCCTCCAGCAAGGCCCAACCTTGGTTTCAACATTTGCCACCTAAGCCTTTTTCCCCTGGGTTCTACAGACTCAAGGGTCATCTTTATTTTACCCCCCCCCCCCGGGGCCAGTGCTCCTCCGAGTGTTGGTCCGAACTAGAGCCACTTGCAGCGCCACCTCGGGGAAACTTGAGGGTTGGTTTTAGTTGTACGTAGTGTTCATCCGGTGTGCCCTGAGAACGAGATATGTGCAGCTCCTATCGGGATTTGTCGGCACATCGGGCGGCTTTGCTGGTCTTGTTTTACCATTGTCGAAATGTCTTGTAAACCGGGATTCCGAGACTGATCGGGTCTTCCTAGGAGAAAGAATATCCTTCGTTGACCGTGAGAGCTTGTGATGGGCTAACTTGGGACACCCCTGCAGGGTATAAACTTTCGAGAGTCGTGCCCGTGGTTATGTGGCAGATGGGAATTTGTTAATATCTGGTTGTAGAGAACTTGACACTTGATTTAATTAAAATGCATCAACCGCGTGTGTAGCCGTGATGGTCTCTTTTTGGCGGAGTCCGGGAAGTGAACACGGTCTTTGTGTTATGATTGTGCGTAAGTAGTTTCAGGATCACTTCTAGCTTCACGACCGTTCCGTTGCTTCTCTTCTCGCTCTTATTTGCGTATGTTAGCCACCATTTTTGCTTAGTGCTTGCTGCAACTCCACCTCATTACCACTTCCTACCCATAAGCTTCAATAGTCTTGATCTCGCAGGTTTTGAGATTGCTGAGTCCTCATGACTCACCAGATACTATCACAACAGTTGCAGGTCCCGATGATACCAGTGCAGGTGATGCAACCAAGCTCAGATGGGAGCTCAACGAAGATCTTGGTGGTTGCTATGTTTCGTTTCATGTTGATCAGTAGTGGAGCCCAGTTGGGACGATCGGGGATCTAGCAGTTGGGTTATCTTCTTTTCTTTTGGCTTCGTCCATAGTCGGACTATGTGTGTACTCTGAATGATGTATGTATTATATGTTCTTTGTGTGAAGTGGCGATTGTAAGCTAACTCTCTTTATCCTTTTCTTGTTCATTACATGGGATTGTGTGAAGATGACCCTTCTTGCAATAAAACCACCATGCGGTTATGCCTCTAAGTCGTGCTTCGACACGTGGGAGATATAGCCGCATCATGGGTGTTACACCGACTCCGCTTCCCCATGCTGCCTTGATATCCGGTAGACCCAGTAGCTACCCATTGTGAGTGCAACTCGCCCTTTGTGGAATACCGTGCCCAGCTCCTGTTTCTTCCTCCCCAATCTCGCCGCCGCGTTCATAGATCTGGTGCCGGCTCCTTGCTCTCTCCTGGTATTCGCCATGGCTCCCAAGCCAAGGAGGAAGAAGGTGAAGCCGCACACGCCGGCAGGTCCTCCTTCGTCGGCCCTGGAGCCGGCCCTTGAGCGGTCAACGATGATCAATAAGGAAGGGTTGGACGAGGTTCGCCATGCACTCGCCGCCAGCTCTAATGAGGGGGGGGGGGGCAACGGCTGCCCGCCCCGCGTCTTGGCGGACCAGGGAGATGAGCACCACTGAGATTCCCATCCATCTTCAGGCTCTTCTTGCTAGATTGATTCCTCCCTTCTCCCCTTCTTCAATGTTGTGATGTCGCATTACCAGATCCATCTGCTGCATCTGGATCCCCGCTCTATCATCCTTCTTGACATCTTCGCCTTCCTATGCGAGGCCATGGTGGGCATCACTCCCTCTATGGCCTTGTTTCGGCATTTTTCCTGCTCCGGCTGGTGGATGCTCGCCAGCGCTATGGGTGTGCGACCTTCGAAGCCGTGGCCGCGACTGCTGGCTCGGGGATCGACTTTGAGCTCTCTCCCGGCGCAAATGGATTTCGAAAGCAGTGGCTTCTGATGGACACCCGCGCGTTCAGCCCTTTGCTTATGATTCCTGGGTCGCCGGCTTTGCCAAGCTCTGGCTGGTGCCATGTGAAGCTCACCGATCGGCGTCTTGCTTTTGTCTGGAAGAGGTTGGCGAGGCTCCAAGAACTGGGGGTGACTTCGCCACTGGTGGTGAAGGGATTCGTGAAGCAGCGTCTTGCTCCCCTCTAGCGCCATTCTCGCCCGATGTGGGACTTCATCGGCGCCGGAGACCCGATGAGGCTGCAGAAGCCGTCGCTTGCTGTCGATACCTTGAGCATGGTGCTTAAGCTCCTGACTGGTGAGCCCGAGCCTGCTAACCTCCCGGGGGGTGGCTGCCTTCTTTATCTGTGCTCAAACAAGGAGACCTTCGCAGGGCAGATGCCCCTATTTGATGAGTGGGTGTTGCTTCCCGGGGGCATTGAGGGGCCCCGCGAGAATCCAATATTCGTGGCTCCTCTCCTGATCGACCCTGCTGCGTGCGCCCCAAGTGCAGAGGCAGGGGAAGCACACCCCCGTTAGCTGTCGAGTACTCCTCCGGAGGCTCGGCCTCGTTGGAGGCTCAGGAGCCTCAAGCTTCCGGGGTTCCGGCAGGGGCTACTGCAGAGCCTGCGCAACACCAGGCTCCGGAGGAGAAGCCTCTGACGTCCGGGACGATGGCTCCAGAGCTGCTGCTGGCGACGAGGAGCCCACTAATGGCCCCGGAGCTATGAGCCAGGAAGCACGCCGGGCGCTCCAGCCGTTGGGACCTCTGCCCCAGATATCACGCCGGACGCTCCGTCTCCTGAGGATCGCCCGTCGGGACCAGGTCGGCGCCGCATGTGCCTTGAGTCGCTCCTGAAGAGGAAGAGGTCCCCGTGCCATGACGATGGTACCCACCGGCCGATGAAGCCAAGGATATATGTGGCCGTCGACGAGTAAGTATCTTCGCTCCTGATCTCCAGGCGCACTGCATTTTCTCGTGGCTGGGGTTTTGCAGCATCTTCATAAAGGAAAAGCCTCGGGAGGCAGGCGCCCCCAAGAGTTCCAGCACGGCGCAGGTGCACAGCACCCAGTGTCATGAGCCTGCGCAAGGCGTGAATCCAGCTCTCTCCAGCACGACGTCGCGAGGGTGCACCCGAACTGAACCCCATGTTCTCTCCCCCTCCGATTCTATCCGTGAGGGGAAGGGTGCATCGGTGATCCTTCCTCTTGTCCTTGCTGGCAGGGGGGCGCCCTCTGGGCAGCCTTCATCTTCAAGCTGCGGGGCTCCACCGGCCAGCCCCCAGCTGGCGACTGGCGGAGCCCCCAACGCCTCCCGAGCGACCTCTAGAGCCGGTGAAGATCTTGGCGACGAGCTCGCGCTTGCTCACGAGCATAGTGCGGTTCGCTATGGGTTCTTTGGTGAAGTGATGCGTGCGATGGTCCATCTTGGTGGGGAGCTTGCCAACATCGACACCAGGCTTGAAGCAGAGAGCCTCCGTTTGGAGCGTGAATGGCAGCGGCTAAAAGTGGCAATCAACCTTGGGAAGCTTCAGCGAGACGAAGCCGAGGCGCGCATAGAGGCCTCTCTCGCGGCTTCTCGAGAAGCTTGCGCTTGCGCCATGGAAGAGGCCAAGGCAGCCAACCGCCGCTGTGAGGCGGCTGAGGAGCGGGAGCGAGATCTTCTGTCTTCGAGTGCTACCCTGCTGCGCGAAATCAAGCCCTACTGGCCTCCTCACCAAGTGAGGTGGCCCTTGCCAAGGCGGAGCTCCTGAGGCGCCATGAGGACTTGACGCTGGAGGCCGTGGATCATAGCTTGGCGCTGGAGAGGCTGGAGGTGAGGGAACGACAAGCTGCCACGGCTGAGGATGCTGTCGCCGCCCGAGAAGCTCAAGTTCAGGTGGAGGTGGAGGAGAAGGTGGTGAAGGCACGTGCCGAGCTAGCCGAGGGGCACCGCCTGGACCTGGAGCTGCTCAAGGCTGAGTTTGAGGGCCGGACCTCCGTCCTGAGGACCGAGCTACAGGCGGTGAAGCAGCGCGAGGAGGCTGCCCGGGAGGCCCTAGCTTCTTCTCAATCTGCCCTAGATTCTGCTCGCGCCAAGATATCCTCTCTCCGGAAGTAGGCCGAGGACGCCACCTCCCTCCTAGAGAAGGCTTCGAGTGAGAAGTGCCACCACCTGACGCTGGAGCGCGAACACAGCCCCATGCTCTAGGGTCTGCGCATCAGAGCCAACAATGCCTTGGGTGCCATTTGTGATGAGAGCGCTCCCCGCCAGCACGAGAGCGATTATGCCAGTCATCTCCCCTTCTTCACCGATGTCGTGACCCGCCTGGAGGATTAGGCTGCAAAAGCCCGCCAGCTCGTTGAGGAGAGGAGCCGGGGCCTCCTGGGCGCACGCTCTCGTGCATCTTCAGCAACCTCCTGAACCTCGACTCCCACATCGACTTCAGCACCGTGCTAACCCCCGCGCCTGCGGCCACCCAAGACAAGCTCGCCATGTGGGTAGACGGTCATGTGGATGCTCTGGTGAAAGAGCTGACTCCTGAGGACGACACAGCCGTGCTCGCAGTCAAAGGAGCTGGCGCGTGTGGAGATGACGAGGAGGGTGGCGGCTTCAGCACGAGCAGCATGGATGGGAGCGATGAAGAAGGCGCGTCCAACTAGGCCTGTATTTCATTTGCTTTAACCTGTATAACAAAAACTCAAACATATTCTTGTGAGAGCATTTTGGGAAGGGGGTGTAACGCCCCGGATACAACTTTCCATATTCATAACTCCGACTCTTGCCTTTTCCGGAGATGCTATATGATATTTCCTTCGTGGTTGGGTTTTATCTGTTGTTTTGCATTTTGTTCTTGTTATGCATCTCATCTCATAGCATAATGCGCATTGCATCGGCATCGTTTTCATAAAACTTGCATCCGTTCGTGTTCCGCCGGTTCTCTCCGTTGTTCGTTCTGAGCCCGACCACACTCGCACGCGCCCGAGGCACCTCCGAAATATTATTTTATAAGCGGCATAAAAATGTTCTCAGAATGGGTTGCAACTTGTCATGCGGTCTTATTATAGTGTAGACAGGCCGTCTGCCAAGTTTCGTCGCATTCGGAGTCCATCGGATAGCCCAACCGTTAAATGTATAGCGGTACCGTTGCCGGTACCTTCGTCGGACGTTTTCGGTCTCCGAAAATCATGCCGGGCTGCCTTCTCCTCTCTCTTCTCAGCCCAACCCCCTCTTTGCACAACCATAGACCCCCTCGCGCGCGTCCGAAACCTCTTCCGAACCCGAACCGGTCTGTCGTTTCCGATGGATCCGGATCATCCCCAAACATCCCTAAAATATCTTCGTTTATTTGTTTGGACTCCCAAAGCATTTTATTCTCGACCATCGGATTTAAATCGGATGATCCAAACTCCTCTTTTTATATATACTAGCAAAAATGCCCGTGCGTTGCTACGGGAGACACAATTGATGTGTATTTAAATTTAGTTAGAATTAGATGAGCAAAACACAATGATAGTTCATGCAAAATTTAACGCGCACCAAAATTTTAGACCCACACAATAGGAAGTTATATACGGTTTTCAAATGAACTTGAATTTTCCACACAGAGCTATGATTCATCGTCATATTCTAAGTTAAAATAGAACTGGTTATCTTCTCCCGACTTGAAACATATTCCATGATGGTTGTAGATGCGGTCTTGGCATGTGCTGGGCGGCTGGTGAGTACCAATTGTCAGCGATCCTTGCCGCTGTCACACAATATTAACAAAATAAAAAAAAGTGGAAATACTGGCATTTTACACAAACAATTCTAAAAAACAAAAATAGTAGGTATCAAGCTCTAGAGGTCCTAAAACACGGTTTCAATTGTAATAAGGAGAAGACATACTGCCTTATCTCTCTAAATAACATTAATATTAATAAAAAGCATAAATAATGAGATGACATGGTTGATTGACATATTAATACATTTTATGGAAGACTTTAATTGACTCGGTAGCATGTGATTTGCTTTTATTATTGGGCCTATAGAGATCCATAGGAAAAAATGTTGTTCGCATCGATACAAATGGCCATCGTTGCAACTTGAGAAACAACAAAAAATTGTATATTTCTAGAGACACACTTGTGGTCAAGTTTGTCCGGATCACACAATCCTCCTCAACCATCTTCAAATATTCAGCCCATAATCAAATCATTCCTTACCGGATCATACAGTCAACCGTCTTCAAATATTCAGCCCACAATCAGATCCTTCCTTTTAATTATTAGCCTCACATAATCCCTTTTTATTTTACCTTATTAAGGATCCCATCCATTTAAATATTCTGGCAAGCCCACCACAATCCTTCCTTACCTTATTAAGGATCCCATCCATTCAAATATTCTGCCGAGCCCACACCATCCTTCCTATATTTTCTTCCGAGCCCACACCATCCTTCCTTTGAATTAGCCGCATATATTTAGCCACAATAATTAGCTGCCCTTTTTTCACGGCTATTTGTTAATTACTGTGGCAGCTGGTATATTAACTGGTTTGACTGTGTTCAAAATTGTGAGGTGGGACTATTCTTCATGTAATATGTTTATCTCAGTTGGTTATCCTGGCCGAAAGAATTAGACAGATCCCAGGCTCGATTCTGCATCGTAGCAGGATTTGTTTCTTTCTCTAAGACCTAAGATAATAAAGCTTGCAGGCAGCCCATAAGGAAGGCCCGTGTTTTTTGCGGCTAGTTAGATGGGCTGGCGTGCTGCCTGTACCCGGACGTACAATTCTTTTAAAATCCGATCGAGGAGAGGAGACGTGGAGAAAATAGTACCACCTCGTAGGAACCGGCAAAAGAGACCACGTAGGGAAGAAGTGAAGAAAAAATGACGGTGAACCCAACAAACTCAATCCGTGCTTTATTATTAAATTAGGGAGAGATTAGGGAAAGAAAAGAATAGCAAAAGGGCCCGTGCGTTGCAACGGATATAAAATAAATTTGAAAGTTTTTGTGTTATTTACCTATGTCATGGTGCACTAATGAAGTGCAGCTCCCAATCCATCTGCTGCTGCCTCATCTTATCTTCCTTTTGATGTGAAACTGCTGTGCAGTGCATATTGCAATTGCAAATGCCATGACAAACTGAACAGGTTAGTATTGCTCTTGGCTTCTACGACATTTTTAACATAATCTTTGTAATTATAAAGTAATAGCCAAAGGTGGTGACCAAGTGAAAAGGGAAAATAACTTCATACACATAAATGAAATAGCAAAGAGCTATTGTTGGAAATATCTCACATCAGTTTTGAACCAGTGAAAATATCTCAAATATGTGTGAAAAGCACATAATGATTATCAGTAGAAAAAATACGTAAATACTTTCCTTTCCATCTGTCCAAACATATACTCAGTGCAAGAGTTATTCGGTTGTTGATGTGAACTAAATGTAATAAAAAAAACTGGGCCTTTGCTCATATGCACCAAAACAATTTGTAAAGGGCGTCATTTCAGAAAAAAAGAGGCATAACAAACATGTGTTAGCAACAACATTTTAGGCACCTGGAAATTACCTCGAAGAGGTTCATCTGGATGCCCCGGTCTCCTAGACCTGACACATAGTGTTAGATATTGATCTGCAATTCTGTCCATGCGCCCTCAACAATGACTTGCACATGGCACCATGGCACCATGGCTAGGCACTATGTCAAACAGATGATCAGTATTACAAAGAAAGAAACATTAAAAATCATGTTGGTGGTAACATGCCTAACCTGCTCTCCCATGATCATGGTGATGGATGCTCTCGGCAGTATAACCGAGGGGGCATTGACTTTGTATACAACCTTTGGTGTAATGATTTAAGCAGTAGTATCATTATCTCAATCTTATAGAAATGTAAGTCAGCAGAAATTCCGTCCATACTATTGCTTATAGGAGATTCTATCTTATAAATATGAAAAGAAAAATCTACGTATAAAATTTGGATAGTTATAACCATAGTTATACACAGTAAGTACTCCATTCACTCTTCTTAACAGTATTTTGGCAGAGCTCCTACTTGGTTCTTCAGAAAACAAAGTACTAATACATTGCCATCGGCAAAATTTTAGTATCACAGAAGTTGTGCTTGGTTGACTACAAACTGTACTAATGTACGTTTGATGACAGATACCGACACAAAGTACTTTCTTTAGTCATAACACAAAGTACTAATACATTGCCATTGGCAAAAATCTAGTTCATAATTTGAAACTTTATCATGTAGCTTCAGTGAAGAAGATGGTAGCTGGGAAGGCATCACAAGGAGGCCACAACAGCAATAGAGCATTATCCCGTGGAAGCAAATATATACCAGGAGCAACATTGCAGTCCACATCTTCAGGTTGAGGGTTCCATTTGGTTTTGCGTCTCTCCCACAGGCTCCATGGCCTTCGTTGGGTACGGTGCAGACCACGGCGTTGATGCACCGTGCACGTTCCCGACATGCACCTCTACCACCAAATCCACAATGTGCAGCCTCTGACAATCTATCTCATTACAAGCATCATACAGGGGAGCTGAGCACTGAGAAAAGAAAGAAAGAGGAAAAAAGAGGAATAGACAGATGCACGCATATATGGTATTGAAAGATGATAAGAGTGGTAATATGTTGCATGCAACTAAACAGGTTTGAGACGTCAGGATGGATTCAGAGGATGGAGACAGAGCCAGATTACCACCTGCAAGGAAGAAATGCAGCCATCACAGATTTTACAGAGCCAGATTGCCACCTGCAAGGAAGAAGTGCAGCCATCACAGATTTAACAGTACTCGGTCATCATCACACTACAGTAAGAAGGAATAATCGCAACGTGCAAAATCATGACACAAAATTCGAATCATTTTGGTGAGCAAATGAAGAGCTTACACCATCTGAATATGAGGTTGATGGTTGCTCACAGGAAACGTTGCCGGTGTTGTCATCAAGCCGCTTGGTATTCAAGGACGAACCGCCGGGCAATGACCATGGCAACGGCCTCTACAATCAGTGCGCCGATGCCAGCGTCGTGGGCATCTTAAGCTCTTACCTCTCACATAGCACAACAGCAATTCACACACAGGGGCACATCAACTGCAGCTCTGTCTGAATCATCTCTTCCTCATGCTCTAATTGTTTGGTTAAGCTGTTTTTGTGGATTCTGTTAATTGTGTGAGAAATCAAGTAAATGATGATTATTTTTTCGGATGTTATGTCTGTTGGAAATCTAACATGCTCCTTATGCTAGATTTAAGAAAACACAACTGGGTGAATCAATTACTTGGCACCATGTTTCTTCTTCAGGGGTGGCACAACTACTGGGAGGAGAAAGGGGAGTCTGACCGTGGTTGGGCTCGAAGAATTCATCAGCGTTGAACTGGAAGTCAAACTCGATGGTGTCCTGGCCGAGCTTGTGAGTGCACACCAAACACTCCTAAGGCAGGTAGCTCACGGAGGTGCAGGCCGGTGACAACGTGGGATGAACGGGAGGCAGGGTATCTGGTGGTCGCCACGGTGGAGCACTGCTTATGCCCTCCTCCACTCATGGCCGCCGGCAGCACAGCCTCTTCCCATCCTTAGATTTCCAACTTGCCGACCCCGCCTTTTCCATCCCCGCCCCCAATCTTGCCGGCACCCGCCTCTCCATCCCCGTCCGCGAGCCCCACCCTCCAATCTCCTTACTCGAGCCCGCTCGTCTCGAGCCCACTCGTCTCGAGCGCAGCACACCATCCCATCCTCTGTCTACCGCGAGGTCGCCGACGCGCAGATCGGTCCGCTCGAGCTCCGGGATCCGGGCGCGAGCGCCGCACCCTCCCATCCTCTCTGCCT
Source organism: Triticum aestivum (assembly GCF_018294505.1). Taxonomy (NCBI): domain Eukaryota; kingdom Viridiplantae; phylum Streptophyta; class Magnoliopsida; order Poales; family Poaceae; genus Triticum; species Triticum aestivum. Next base: position 286,576,642 of record NC_057804.1, on the reverse strand, counting down.
ACCGTGAGGTCGCGACCAGTAGGTGCAGGGGAGCCGTGTACAGCGAAGAAATCCGCGGATGAGGAGGAGATGGGGCGGGGCAGGAGGTGGCCGGCGGCGCGGGCGGGGCCGGGCAGGAGGTAGTCGGAGGCGCGGGCGGGGCGGGGCAGGAAGCGGCCGGCGGCGCGGGGCGGGGCAGGAAGCGGCCCGAGGCAAAGCCTGGCTATGTTTTTTTCCCTTCATACCGGTTCGCTTTGGACTGCGGGTTGAATACAAAAGAGCACAGGGACTTTTCTGCAAAATTACCCACGACGTACGACCAGAAGCGATCGGTGGTTTATTAGCAGGTAAAGATAAAGAGGTATAGTCCATCCCTAGTAACTTAAGACGAAACCTTATTTTTCTAAGGATCCTCCCCTGTCCAGTCGCCGCCGCCGCTGTCTCCATTCCCTCGGGATCACCAGCGATCCAGCCGCTGCTCTCCACCTCGCAACCGACCACACACACCCAGCCTCATCCAGCCAGCCACCTTCCACCTTGATCTGGAGCCACCAGATCAAGATCCGATGGCCCCTAGGCCACCAGTTCATCCCCACCGGTCCACCACAGTGCCCCGCAGCCACGATCCGGCCTTGATCTTCTCTGCCTCGACGGAGCAGCCGTCGCCGGCCTCCAGGAACGGCTGCTCTGCATCGTCCTCGCGCGCCTCCTTCCTCGAGCAAGAGCTCGACCTGCTGCCGGCGACCTCGTGCCCGACCTCCAGATCCCCCCTCCGTCCCGCGAGCAGCAGTAGACCGTGGCGCCACCACCGGAGCTCGCCGCTGCCGGGAATCGCCGTCTTTCGCCGGAGTTTGCGTCCTCGTCCTGGATCCGGTCAGTTCCGCCGTCCCACAGCGCGCCCTTCCCCTTCCTTCGGTCTCCTCCTCCCTCACATCTCTTTCCCTCTCTCTGTTCTCCTTGTAGCGCTGTCGCCTCCTACCTGTGCGTCGTGCGCGGGAACCGACAAGACTCCGGCGCCATGGCCTTCCCCACCTCTGCCCGAGCGCCTCCAGGACCTCGTCTGCCCCGCCGCATCACCAAATCCGGCCACCAGGACCCTCCAGCGCCGTCGCTTCCTTCCTCCTGTTGCTCGATCCCCTGTTTCGCGAACGAGGAGACGAGCGCCTCGCCTGCGCGTTGACCGCGTCCCCTCCCTTGTTCGATCCAGCAGCGCGCCTCCAGATCCGCTCCAAGGCCCAGCCAGCCTCCTCCAGGCCCCGCGGTCCAGCGGCCTCCAGGCCCAGCGAGCACCTCGCCGGTTCGCTCCCGTTGACGAGCGCGTGGGCCAGCGCCCCTGGCCCATCTTCCCCCGCGGCCTGCCAGGCCTCCTCCACCGACCTGGGCCGAGCCCATGGGTGAGAACCCCCCCAAGCGCCCCTGTCCTGTGCAGCCCGGTAGACTAGATTCGGCCCGCATGTATTTTTTTTACCTGCCTGCGAATTTTGTCATTATCCGTAGAATTACAGAATTGCAGAAAACCCCCTGTTGTTCATGCATTTAATAACTCACAAAATATGCATCATATGTAAATAATTTATATATGTAAAATGCTCAGAAAATTGTGTAGATTAATAATATGCCATTTTCAGCCATGTTTAAAATGTTTAAATTGATGTTTGCATTAATTTGCTAATATGCCATGTTAAAATGCTTTAATTCATAACTAAATAACCGTAGCTCCGTTTTTAATAAACTTTATATGTAAATGGGGTGGAAAAATGCCTAGTTTAACATGGTGCACTTTATTTTCCTGTTTAACAACATTAAAATGGTGTTTAGGGTAGAACAGTACCAAATCCATAATATGCACATGGGGATTTTTCCGGAATTGTTTTTTGTTATTTCCGGCCTCATTTAAACTTGCCTAAATAGTTAGTTTACTTATGCTTCACCCCTGGCCATGTTAATTAACATTTAATATTTGTTGAGTATCATAACCGAGAGAGAACTAAATAATTGATGTGGTGTTTTGTCAATATGCAATTGCATATTGAGCTCCACTTAACTTGTAGTATTGTTTGTTGCACTTTGCCATGCCATGCCTCATTAAACCGGACATGTATCATACTTGATTGTGCATCATGCCATGTTTATGCTTGTGTGTTTATCATGTTGTTTGCTTTTTCCGGTGTTGCTTCTTAGTTCCGGTAACGTTGCGTTCGTGAGGATTCGTTCGACTACGTTGGTTCGTCTACTTCATGGACTCGTTCTTCTTCCTTGCGGGATTTCAGGCAAAATGACTGCTACCCTGGATCTCACTACTATCATTGCTATGCTAGTTGCTTTGTTCTATCGCTATGCTGCGCTACCTATTACCTGTTTATCAAGCCATCCCATATTGCCATGAACCTCTAACCTTTGACACCTTACCTATGCAAACCGTTACTTGGCTATGTTACCGCTTTGCTCAGCCCTCTTATAGCGTTGCTAGTTGCAGGTGAAGTTGAAGATTGCTCCATGGTGGACAGGATTTTGTTGGGATATCACAATATCTCTTATATTATTAATGCATCTATATATTTGGTAAAGGGTGGAAGTCTCGGCCTTTTGCCTGGTGTTTTGTTCCACTCTTGCCGACCTAGTTTCCGTCATACCGGTGTTATGTTCTCGGATTTTGCGTTCCTTACGCGGTCGGGTGATTTATGGGACCCCCTTGACAGTTCGCTTTGAATAAAACTCCTCCAGCAAGGCCCAACATTGGTTTTACCATTTGCCTCACCTAGCCCTTTTTCCCTTGGGTTTCCGGAGCCCGAGGGTCATCTTTATTTTAGCCCCCCCGGGCCAGTGCTTGTCTAAGTGTTGGTCCAAATCGAGCGATGTCCGGCGCCTCCTGGGCAACCAAGGTCTATGCCAACCCGTCGTCTTGCTCATCCGGTGTGCCCTGAGAACGAGATATGTGCAGCTCCTATCGGGATTTGTCGGCACATCGGGCGGCTTTGCTGGTCTTGTTTTACCATTGCCGAAATGTCTTGTAAACCGGGATTCCGAGTCTGATCAGGTCTTCCTGGGAGAAGGTGTATTCCTTCGTTGATCGCGAGAGCTTGTCATGGGCTAAGTTGGGACACCCCTGCAGGGTATAATCTTTCGAAAGTCATGCCTGCGGTTATAGGCAGATGGGAATTTGTTAATGTCCGGTTTAGATAACTTGACACCAGATCCGAATTAAAATGCATCAACCGCGTGTGTAGCCGTGATGGTCTCTTCTCGGCGGAGTCCGGGAAGTGAACACGGTTTCTGGGTTATGTTTGACGTAAGTAGGAGTTCAGGATCACTTCGTGATCATTGCTAGCTTCACAACCCTTCTGCTTGCTCTCTTCTCGCTCTTGTTTGCGTATGTTAGCCACCATATATGCTTAGTCGCTGCTGCAGCCTCACCATTTTTCCCCTTCCTTTCCCATTAAGCTTTGCTAGTCTTGATACCCATGGTAATGGGATTGCTGAGTCCTCGTGGCTCACAGATTACTACAACAACAGTTGCAGGTACAGGTTTATGTGATGATCATGACGCGAGAGCGATGCTTGCTTGCGTTGAGTTCTTCTTTTGCTTCTTCTTCGATCAGGGGATAGGTTCCAGGTCGGCAGCCTGGGCTAGCAGGGTGGATGTCGTTTGAGTTTCTGTTTGTGATTCATCCGTAGACTGATGATGCTCTTATGTATTGTGATGTTGTATTCGTGTGGCATTGTAAGCCTTATGTATGTATCCCCATCTATTATGTAATGTTGATGTAATGATATCCACCTTGCAAAGCATTTCAGTATGCGGGTCTATCCTTGGTGGGACCTTCGAGTTTCTTTTGGATAGGGTCGCATATTGGGCGTGACAAGTTGGTATCAGAGCCTCGACCGACCTTAGGAGCCCCCTTGATTGTTGGCCGTTGTTGAGTCTAGAAAGAAAACTATTTTGAGTCTTAGGATTATATATATCGGAGAGTAGGATTCTTTTTACTCCTCAGCCCCTTCATCGCTCTGGTGAGGTCTCCTAACGTAGATGTTTTGACTTTCCTCTCCTCAAATTTCACTAAATTTTTTTAGGATCACGCGGGTATCTTGGAATCGTTCCGATGATTTTGTGACGAGAACATTGTTCTTGGTGCCTCCTGTCTATTTATGTGGCTTTGACCCGGGGAGTTGATCTCCGAGGTGTTGTCGTCACAATTTTATCATTGCAGTTCTGGAATACCTGAGTTTTGCCGACATCGAAAATCTCTTTTATGCAGTTGTTGGTGAGATAACCCCGATAACCCAGTACTGGGGTGAGCTCGGGAGTATTGCCATAACTCGTATAACGAATGCTTTTCGAAGGTTGAGGTACACGATTTCCGAAGGTTTTTTGGTTATGTGTTGACGGATGGATACAGCTTGGATGTAGGTATTGTTAGTTTGGGTGAGATATATTGCTTCCCCTGTATCCCCAACACCAGATTGCATAACCAGAAAGTTTTGGGAGTTTTATAGGTGGGAATTCAAGTAGTCCCTAGAATATCTTTTCGACAGATGCATGATATGAGATTGGGGTTCGACGTCTAGTGGTCCGCCTTTCCACGGTCGTTTTTATAGTGGTCTCGTTGTGTCTTAAAGAACCCTTGGCTATGCTGGTTCGGGGACACTTCATATGTCATGTGCACTGCCTTGTACATGATGGTGCTGTACACTCGAGCCCGTGTGGGCCCCACCATGAAAACTTCGGACGAAATCTCTATCATATGTTTGTTCCGGCTTATTCTGCAAGCCAATCCTTTGTTTTGTTTTATTTGTGGTATTCGAGTTGCTTCGAAGTCAAGTGTTGAATCCATACCTTTCTTAAACGGTGTTCTCATATTGCTATGTGAATACTAATCCTTCTTGATCATCGAGGTCGTCATGTTAATTCTTTTCCAACCGGCGTGCTTCTCTTCAAGTGGATCCAATCATTTTCAACATCCGCAAGATCAATTCTAAGTTTTCTCAATGGTGTTTCTTCCATTCGTCCCAAGTTGTTTTTGTTTTTCCCGCCCTCCCACCCTTTTTCTTCAAGGACTCATATATCTTAATCAAGTATCCATTTATTCATGTGAAGTCTCTTCACTCTTTTCAATCATTGTTTTGATCCGGTGATCCCTCGTGAAGATGCTCACGAGCTTCAAGTTCATCATTCTTCATTCTCGTATTCTTTTCCGGTGGTTTTAACTCAAGCTTTCGGTGTTAATCATATCCCTTTCCTCGTTTCAAATGCTTTCTCATGCCGGTGCACCTCTCAATAACTCACCTCTTGCTATTCATTTGTTCGGGAGTGCTGAAGATATCTCACAAGATTTGTGTTTCCATTCTTAATCCGTCCAAGATATTTCGAGGTTGTTATATCATTCAAGTCATTTAATTCAACCGGTGCAATCCCCCCTTTCAATCAATTATTTCAATGGTGTTTCTTTCGAGTGGGCCCTAACCCACAGGTCTTTTCCCAGGATCTTACCTGACTCTTCTAATTTTCCCGGAGCCATTCCCAAAGTCTTTCGAAGTTTGACGTAAGAATGAATTTTCATCAGTCATTTTCCTTATCCAAGATCGCTTTCAGAATATTTTCATCGTTGGTTCATCATTTCTATTCTTCTTTGTTCCGGAGTATCTCAACAATGCATGGTGGTTCTCATCATCACTCTCAACATTTGAAGACCGAAGAAGACTTTCTCTTAAATCTTGCTCCATTCTCTTCAAGATTCATGGTTCTAGCTTCATGCCATCCTCTCATAATTGTTTTCGATTGCATAATTCTTTTCTTACCATCCGGAGCATTTCATGAGTTGTTTCCATTTCTTTCCTCCGAAGGCCATCATGTCATAATTCTTCGTCCTCACATTTCAGCTCTCGTTATCCAAATCTTACCGGTGCATTGCTCAAGTATTCTCTAATCAGCTCGTGATCTCTTTGTTCTCTTGTATCAAATTCCCTCAAGTATCTTCATTCGTTCTCTAATTCTTACCGGTGATTCACCCCTTTACTTCGTTCGTTTTCAATTCATACGGTGGTTCATTCAAGATTTCTCTTCCTTCGTCATCGTATCAATTCATTCATTCATTCGTTCTTTTCAATCCCACCGGTGGTTCCATCAATACCTTCTCAAGTTTGCGCTATATCTCTTTTAATCCTTTCTACGGGAATAAGTAGTGTGCCAAATCCATTGCTTGTCATCAATTGAATTTGATGAAGGATACGCATACCGTAATTCTTATTCTTGTTTCATCCAAGTGATTAATTCCTTCTTCCGGAGATTGTTCATGATGAAGTAATTCTCGGTTCTAGTGTTCATCTTTTCCTTTTTCGGAGTTCCAAGTTTTCTTGGTTATATCGTCGCAAAGCTCCATCTAAAACATTGCAAGGCTTCACCTTGTGTTTCATCTTCTCTTTCTTTCTATCATCCTTTTATTACCGGAGTTCTTCATGGAGGCTCTACTTGGTGGTTCGTCAAGGATTCTTTCATTCTTCAATTGTTCCTCAAGTTTTCTCTCGAAGCTATGATCCGTCAAGCCATACTTCAAAATAAACATGGTGCTCAACACTTGTTTTGTTTTGAGGTGTTCAAGCATTCTTCATCTTGCATTCCAAAGTGCAATTCCTTCTGCAATATCTCTTGAGGTGGTGTTATGTCACTCTTGACAATTTCCTTCATGTTTCATGATTCATATGTTGTCAAGAATGAGGTATTTTAAATCCATCATTTTCTCTTTGTTCAAGAGATCTTTTCGACCAATCAACCTCATTGTTGGAGTTATCTTGGGTTATATTTCACCTAAAGCCTTTCCTTAAGGGTTGTTGCTAATTGTGGTGATTATGCATGACCCAAGCTTGCTCTTTATCCTCTTGGTGGAAGAAGTTTTCATCTCTTCTTTGATCTCAAACAAGCAATTGTTTTTCGTTAGTGGCCGGTTGTCACCTCATCATTTTGAGATGTTTGCCATAAGCCCACAACAAGCTTGTTCTTTTCGTTGTTGGTTTTCCAACAACTCCGTTCTAACCTTCTTGGAAGGGTGCTTCCCAAGCTCATTTGTGACACAAGTTGTCATTTTCTTCTCCGACCCTTTATCCCAACGATCTAGCTTCTATTCTTTCGTTCCGGAGGCATTGTGATGTTGCTCTTTTCACTCATCATCTCGAATTGCGAGGACCGTGTTCTTTTCATGCTTATCCATTTAACCGGAGTGTTGTGTTCTCATTCAAGTTCTCTCATCTTATCAAGTTTTCCTTCTCTTTTCTACCGGAGTGCTGCCCAAATTCTCTTGTATATCTTGCTTCTCTTTTCAACTGGAGTGGTTTTCAATATCTATCTTATCACTAAACCTACAAGGTTCTCGGATGTTCCTTGTTCCTCTTTTCTAACGGATTGTTTGCAATCTCGTTCATCTCTAATTGCTCAACCTCTCAAGGTTCGTGGTTTCACTCATTTGTCGAAGAAGCAACTTAGTTTTACCTCTTCTCTTCCTTTCTGTTTTCCCTCCGGTGCCATCCTAGATCTCGGGACGAGATCCTCTCGTAGTGGTGGAGTGTTGTAACGCCCCGGATACAACTTTCCATATTCGTAACTCCGACTCTTGCCTTTTCTGGAGATGCTATATGATATTTCCTTCGTGGTTGGGTTTTATTTGTTGTTTTGCATTTTGTTCTTGTTATGCATCTCATCTCATAGCATCATGCGCATTGCATCGGCATCGTTTTCATAAAACTTGCATCCGTTCGTGTTCCGCCGGTTCTCTCCGTTGTTCGTTCTGAGCCCGACCACACTCGCACGCGCCCGCGGCACCTCCGAAATATTATTTTATAAGCGGCATAAAAATGTTCTCTGAATGGGTTGCAACTTGTCATGCGGTCTTATTATAGTGTAGACAGGCCGTCTGCCAAGTTTCGTCGCATTCGGAGTCCATCTGATAGCCCAACCGTTAAATGTATAGCGGTATCGTTGCCGGTACCTTCGTCGGACGTTTTCGGTCTCCGAAAATCGTGCCGGGCTGCCTTCTCCTCTCTCTTCTCAGCCCAACCCCCTCTTTGCACAACCATAGACCCCCTCGCGCGCGTCCGAAACCTCTTCCGAACCCGAACCGGTCTGTCGTTTCCGATGGATCCGGATCATCCCCAAACATCCCTAAAATATCTTCGTTTATTTGTTTGGACTCCCAAAGCATTTTATTCTCGACCGTCGGATTTAAATCGGATGATCCAAACTCCTCTTTATATATATATATATATATAGTCCATCCCTAGTAACTTAAGACCAAACCCTATTTTTCTAGGGATCCTCCCCTGTCCAATCGCCGCCGCCGCTGTCTCCATTCCCTCGGGATCACCAGCGATCCAGCCGCTGCTCTCCACCTCGCAACCGACCACACACACCCAGCCTCATCCAGCCAGCCATCTTCCACCTTGATCTGGAGCCACCAGATCAAGATCCGATGGCCCCTAGGCCACCAGTTCATCCCCACCGGTCCACCACAGTGCCCCGCAGCCACGATCCCGCCTCGATCTTCTCTGCCTCGACGGAGCAGCCGTCGCCGGCCTCTAGGAATGGCTGCTCTGCATCGTCCTCGCGTGCCTCCTTCCTCGAGCAGGAGCTCGACCTGCTACCGGTGACCTCGTGCCCGACCTCCAGATCCCCCCTCCGTCCCGCGAGCAGCAGTAGACCGTGGCGCCACCACCGGAGCTCGCCGCTGCCGGGAATCGCCGTCTTTCGCCGGAGTTCGCGTCCTCGTCCTGGATCCGGTCAGTTCCGCCGTCCCACAGCGCGCCCTTCCCCTTCCTTCGGTCTCCTCCTCCCTCACATCTCTTTCCCTCTCTCTGTTCTCCTTGTAGCGCTGCCGCCTCCTGCCTGTGCGTCGTGCGCGGGAACCGACAAGACTCCGGCGCCATGGCCTTCCCCACCTCTGCCCGAGCGCCTCCAGGACCTCGTCTACCCCGCCGCATCGCCAAATCCGGCCACCAGGACCCTCCAGCGCCGCCGCTTCCTTCCTCCTGTCGCTCGATCCCCTGTTTCGCGAACGAGGAGACGAGCGCCTCGCCCGCGCATTGACCGCGTCCCCTCCCTTGTTCGATCCAGCAGCGCGCCTCCAGATCCGCTCCAAGGCCCAGCCAGCCTCCTCCAGGCCCCGCAGTCCAGTGGCCTCCAGGCCCAGCGAGCACCTCGCCGGTTCGCTCCCGTTGACGAGCGCGTGGGCCAGCGCCCTGACCCATCTTCCCCCGCGGCCTGCCAGGCCTCCTCCACCGACCTGGGCCGAGCCCATGGGTGAGAACCCCCCCCCCAAGCGCCCCTGACCTGTGCAGCCCGGTAGACTAGATTTGGCCCGCATGTATTTTTTTTACCTGCCTGCGAATTTTGTCATTATCCGTAGAATTACAGAATTGCAGAAAACCCCCTGTTGTTCATGCATTTAATAACTCACAAATATGCATCATATGTAAATAATTTATATATGTAAAATGCTTAGAAAATTGTGTAGATTAATAATATGCCATTTTCATCCATGTTTAAAATGTTTAAATTGATGTTTGCATTAATTTGCTAATATGCCATGTTAAAATGCTTTAATTCATAACTAAATAATTGTAGCTCCGTTTTTAATAAACTTTATATGTAAATGGGGTGGAAAATGCCTAGTTTAACATGGTGCACTTTATTTTCCTGTTTAACAACATTAAAATGGTGTTTAGGGCAGAACAGTACCAAATCCATAATATGCACATGGGGATTTTTCCGGAATTGTTGTTCGTTATTTCCGGCCTCATTTAAACTTGCCTAAATAGTTAGTTTACTTATGCTTCACCCCTTGCCATGTTAATTAACATTTAATATTTGTTGAGTATCATAACCGAGAGAGAACTAAATAATTGATGTGGTGTTTTGTCAATATGCAACTCGTTGCATATTGAGCTCCACTTAACTTGTAGTATTGTTTGTTGCACTTTTCCATGCCATGCCTCATTAAACCGGACATGCATCATACTTGATTGTGCATCATGCCATGTTTATGCTTGTGTGTTTACCATGTTGTTTGCTTCTTTCTGGTGTTGCTTCTTAGTTCCGGTAACGTTGCGTTCGTGAGGATTCGTTCGACTACGTTGGTTCGTCTACTTCATGGACTCGTTCTTCTTCCTTGCGGGATTTCAGGCAAGATGACCGCTACCCTGGATCTCACTACTATCATTGCTATGCTAGTTGCTTCGTTCTATCGCTATGCTGCGCTACCTATTACCTGTTTATCAAGCCATCCCATATTGCCATGAACCTCTATCCTTTGACACCTTACCTATGCAAACCGTTGCTTGGCTATGTTACCGCTTTGCTCAGCCCTCTTATAGCGTTGCTAGTTGCAGGTGAAGTTGAAGATTGCTCCATGGTGGACAGGATTTTGTTGGGATATCACAATATCTCTTATATTATTAATGCATCTACATATTTGGTAAAGGGTGGAAGGCTCGGCCTTTTGCCTGGTGTTTTGTTCCACTCTTGCCGCCCTAGTTTCCGTCATACCGGTGTTATGTTCCCGGATTTTGCGTTCCTTGCGCGGTCAGGTGATTTATGGGACCCCCTTGACAGTTCGCTTTGAATAAAACTCCTCCAGCAAGGCCCAACATTGGTTTTACCATTTGCCTCACCTAGCCCTTTTTCCCTTGGGTTTCCGGAGCCCGAGGGTCATCTTTATTTTAGCCCCCCTGGGCCAGTGCTTGTCTAAGTGTTGGTCCAAACCGAGCGATGTCCGGCGCCCCCTGGGCAACCAGGGTCTATGCCAACCCGTCGTCTTGCTCATCCGGTGTGTCCTGAGAACGAGATATGTGCAGCTCCTATCAGGATTTGTCGGCACATCGGGCGGCTTTGCTGGTCTTGTTTTACCATTGCCGAAATGTCTTGTAAACCGGGATTCCGAGTCTGATCGGGTCTTCCTGGGAGAAGGTCTATTCCTCTGTTGATCGCGAGAGCTTGTCATGGGCTAAGTTGGGACACCCCTGCAGGGTATAATCTTTTGAAAGCCGTGCCTGCGGTTATAGGCAGATGGGAATTTGTTAATGTCCGGTTTAGATAACTTGACACCAGATCCGAATTAAAATGCATCAACCACGTGTGTAGCCGTGATGGTCTCTTCTCGGCGGAGTCCGGGAAGTGAACACGGTTTCTGGGTTATGTTTGACGTAAGTAGGAGTTTAGGATCACTTCTTGATCATTGCTAGCTTCACGACCGTTCTGCTTGCTCTCTTCTCGCTCTTGTTTGCATATGTTAGCCACCATATATGCTTAGTCGCTGTTGCAGCCTCACCATTTTCCCCCTTCCTTTCCCATTAAGCTTTGCTAGTCTTGATACCCATGGTAATGGGATTGCTGAGTCCTCGTGGCTCACAGATTACTACAACAACAGTTGCAGGTACAGGTTTATGCGATGATCATGACGCGAGAGCGATGCTTGCTTGCGTTGAGTTCTTCTTCTGCTTCTTCTTCGTTCAGGGGATAGGTTCCAGGTCAGCAGCCTGGGCTAGCAGGGTGGATGTCGTTTGAGTTTCTGTTTGTGATTCATCCGTAGACGGATGATGCTCTTATGTATTGTGATGTTGTATTCGTGTGGCATTGTAATCCTTATGTATGTATCCCCATCTATTATGTAATGTTGATGTAATGATATCCACCTTGCAAAGCGTTTCAATATGCGGGTCTATCCTTGGTGGGACCTTCGAGTTCCTTTTGGATAGGGTCGCATATTGGGCGTGACAGGGGGTGCCCCTTATGATGTGTGAGATCGTTAAATACTTTTGAAGCGACATCCGGAGCGAGGCCCCACAGTGTTGTTGGTTGCTGAGAAAGGTAGTTGTTTATGACTTATCTTGGGTATCAGGAGCCCGGCATCGCGGCCAGGTCCCTTCTCCTGAGGTGAGCTTGTTGCGGGTTCGCGAGGCCCTGGGCCTCTCGAGGGGCCTACTGGCCTACCGTGGAGTGCCTCGTGAGGAGCCAACTGCAAGATTGTGGCAAGGTGGGCGCGCGGAGCGGCTGCACCTTCGAGCCAACCGAGGGGAGCGATCAGCGCCAGCGCGTACACCATACCCAGCCCCTGCTCGCGAGGTGCTAGAGGGCAGGGTAGCTATCTCAAGCTCCAAGAAAAGAACGCAAGAACCGAAGGCAAGAGAGCGACACGAGAAAAGGAAAACTCCCCCCATTTTATAAACTTACAGAAAATGAACTGCTTCAAAAAGTCGGCAAGCGAGTACAAAAAGAGAGGAAAAAAGCAGGCGGCCGCGTTCGGCGCCTAACTGGTCTTCAGTGTTCAATCTTCGGTCTTCTCACCAGCGTGGAGCTAAGTGCTTTCACTGGCTGGGCATAGTCATTTGGGATAGTGTCAACGGCCAGCGCGGAGCATGGTGCTTCCACTAGGACGTGGGTGGGAGCCCCCGTGAGGCCCCATGGCGGCACTCAGGAGACTACGGGGCGTGTACAACCCCACTCATTATTATGTGAGAGTGTCACGAGCGGAGATCTTCACGGGCCGGAGCCTTGCTTCACGTCGCCCGACGAGGACCCATCCGTGCGCCACCCCCATCATTGGGGACACCGGAAACCAGGACAAGACTAAGGGGCCAAGGGGACGCTGATGGCGTCCTCGGCAATCGTAGGCCCCCTGCCGAGGGGAAGGGCTCACCGGCGCCCTCCCCGGCAGGGAACCTACCTCCAGGTCGGATCCTGCTCCGCGCAGCGTGAGGAGGGCCCCGCCGCTGGGCTTCCCCCGCACTGCTCCCATCGATCTTCACGCTCCTGAGGAGGGTCCGCAGTCCTGAGAGTCCTGGTGGTCGTCGCGTCTTGGTTTACCTGTGTTCCATGGTCAGTGTAAGCATGCCCCTGCGGCGTTAACTATACCCAGAGGCTGCCACTGTTGGGGACGTCGGTAGGGCTTGGTGGTGGCCCGAAGGAGAGCTCGGCCTCGTGTATGTCCAACGCCCAACCTGGTATGGGGGGTCGGCTAGGGCCTTCTCCTAGCGCGTGCCTTGGATCCATCGCGACGGGAATGTAGGATTCCGGGATGCTTGCACCAGGGGTGCCGCCCGGCCGCCTAACGCTCCTGCTCCCTTCTACCATCCTCTGGTCCTACTGGCCAGGGGCCGGCACTCAACGCGGCCCCTGGTGATGTCGTATGAAGCAGCCCCATGCCGAGGGGCACGTTTGGGGAAGCGCAGGCTGCTCCATGAGGCTGGTTGGCATTGAGAGGCTCTCCGTGTCCCCTGGGGGAGGGCACGCGGCCATGTCGGGGATGAGTGTGTGCCCCCACCATTTCCTGCAACGTGGGGAGGGTGCAGAACGGTGCCGCCCCCCTACACGCCGCATCCAGCAGCTCAACGACCCATTCCAGCAGGGTGTCATGGTCACTCTCAAGCATTCTGCACCGCAGAAGCTCACAGGCTACGATGACCGCCGCCTGCATGTTCGCTTGTTCCCTGCACGAGTGCGGAGCAGTTGCTGCAGCGTAGTTTGCAGATCGCGCAACTGCGCGACTGTGGTGCAGCGCCAGAGGAGAAGGCTGCATCACCCGTCCCTCGCGACCGGTCACCCCGACGGAACGCGGGCCGCGAGCAGGGTAGAGTGGAGGTCTTCTTCGCCGGTGGGTGCTGCCGAGGAGGTCTGGACGACCCAGTGCTCGACATGGGCTCTCTGGGCATCGGCCATGGCGTCGGTGAGTGGAGGAGTACTGTTGATGGAAGAGGAGATCCGACGCACCCCTACCTGGCGCGCCAAATGTAGGATTTCGGGGTCCGACAACCCGTGAGTGGTTCGAACACTGGGTGAGTGTGGAGATCTCAACCTACCCAGCCTGCCTACTCGCGATCCTCCCTAGCCTAGCGCATAGAGCTCATGGAGACACAAAGACACAGAGATTTATACTGGCTTGGGCCACCGTTATGGTGTAATACCCTACTCTAGTGTGGTGTGGTGGATTGCCTCGAGGGGCTTATGGATGAACTACTTACAAGGATGAACAAGCCTCAGTAGGTGAGGTGTTGTTGAGCTGGTGTGATGCTCGGGGTGGAATCTCTCCTCCTCTATGGTGGTGGCTAAGCCCTATATATAGCCGCCTTGGTCCTCTTCCCAAATATGAGCAGGAAGGGATTCCAAAGCGGCAGGATTTGAAAGGGGACAAGTAGTACAGTCTATCCTGAAAAAAGTAGTCTTCGCCTACGAAAAGCCTCTGGTCGTGACGCTGAGGTAGGCTCAATGATGACCTCGGTCCTGCTGTCCTGGCAGTCTTGGCCTTGTAGCACTAGAATAAAAACCTTTGGTTGATTCCTCGGGACTCAGCGCTTGCGGCTTGCCTACCTTGCACCAAAGAGGAAACATATGCTCTGCGCCCGCCTGGCGCCCGCCTGGAGCCTGCCTGGCCTTCATTGTCATGGCTCACGTCAGCTGAGCCTCATGAGGTAGCTGCATACATCTCTCCGCCCCTCAGGAGCCCTCCTGAGGAGGCCAACTCCTGCGGAGGTCTTGGTGTCATCCGCCTCACGAGGCTTGGCCCCTCGCGAGGGGCTTGCTGTGTTCATGTCAAAGCTGGGCCATACCAGGCCATCGATGGAGCCATGTGGTGGGCCACAGGCAGGCAGGATTGGATACCCCCAAGTCTAGGACGCCGACATCGGTGGAGCCCTTGGTCACCTCCACCAGGGCCTGCCAGAAGCCCCAGCTCGAGCGACAGTGGAGTCATCCACCAAAGTTTAGCTGGAAGACTGCTGGAGGAGGTGAAGGCACCAAGAGAACAACCCCCTCCCTGGCGACCAGGAGGCCGGTGATGACGGTGCCGGGGAGGAGGGGAGGAACGGGAATACGAGGTGGCAGGTCGCTAGGACGAGACGAACGCATCGATGCAGTCATACTCCATCCTGACAGCCTGCCTCCCGCCTTTTCTGTCTTCCATGGCTTCATCTTCATCAGCACCTCTACAGGGAAGTGGCGGCCTCGCCGTCTGATGCCCCCTCCGGGAAGACGGCCAGTGACCAAGACGGCTAAGGGGCTTGAGGCGCACCTCTCCCCACCTTGGTGGGTAGGAAGGCGCGCCTCTTGTCGACAACGGCACCAAGGCTTTCGGGAGGGGCAGTGTTGGGATTACCAATGATCTCCAGCCCCACCTCCCAGCCGAGCTTCGAAGGAACCAGGAGATCTATCACAAGCAAGAACCAGGCACAGTATCCGAGCGCCAACACCGGCAGTTGGCAGCACTCGCCCCAACCAAGATCCCGGGGGCTGGCCCCAGGCTCTCCCCTTCAACATGGCCAGTAGCAGCAGAAGACAGATGAGAAGAAGAGTGCGGATGAATGCCTCCATTCCCCCACCTCCACCCCCCTCCCCCCCGCTCTTCCTTTAATAGGCAAGCAGGGGGGCTGGGGGCTCGCTCCCTCAACGGGTAACCATCGTCCTCCTCCACAATTTCAAGAAAGCTAGGCCCTCGCCATTATGCTCTCCCGCGCCACGCGCTCCGTTACCTACCCTTGCATGCAGCATATGTGGCTAAGGATAAGGGTGTGGTTGGAAGAGTGAATTGGAAGTTTCTACCCCATGCGTTAAAGTCATTCATGGGCCATTACTGGAGTAGCCTGACCACAATTGGCTTTATACGACATGCAGGGAAACCGGAAATTGGCCCTAACCCAAGGTTGATGAAGAAGCAAAGAAGATCTCAAGAGACCAGCCTTTTCAGCAACTCTGTCTGTGCACTTATTAGGCCCTACCCCGATGACGCTCGGCAGCATGCTCGGGGCAGGCCCAGGGCCTTCTGTCGGTGCAACAAACCTTGGGTCTGTTGCCCTGACTGTGCACACGCACAAGATCAAGATTGAAGCATCAACCCAAGATAGAGTACAAAAAACCAAGAGATTCGAGGGACTAACGAGCATATCCAAGGGACCATGACCAAGCCAGAGAAGCAAGATATCGTAAAGAGAAAGGCCTCCTTTGCCGGGCAGGCAAACCCGGCAAGCGGCAAGGTCACCCCTGGAAGAAGGCGACCAAGGCGTCCCGACAAGGCCTGCCAGGGCATGCGGAGGCTAAACAATCTCACCGACCACTCCACCACGACTCACGTCATTGATCAGTGTTGTGTTAAGCCGCAAAGTGATTAAGTGGCACCCATTGGCCACATGGCAGCCCCTTTCTACCAGAAAAACCATGGATGACACCCGTCCTGCGACATGTCGAACAAGCAGACGTGTAGCTGGCAACATAGCCCGACAAGCCTTGTCGGGCAAACAACAATGCAACGTTAAGGGATGCATTAAATGTGCACTGTGAGCCCATAGAGTTAGGTATGATAGCACTGTTTGCTATCATATCAATGCATAATGACTAATTTGCAACTATGGTGACCCCTTGATCTATAAAAGGAGGCCCTTGGCAATCGTAGAGGGGGTTAGAAGGTTGGATAACTCACACCCCCATATGCGCGTAGTCGCTGCCGCCCTAAGGCAAACCTTGCCGGGCAAGTGTACCGCACTCCACCACCACATTTCCACCATCATTCCACCAAAAGCAGGAGTAGGGTTTTATGCCTTGCGGTGGCCCGAACCTGGGTAAAACTGCTCGTGTGATCTCTGTTGTGCTGCCTCACGCTCGTCTACTCTTTGTGCAAGGCGACGTCCCCCTGCCGAACTAGCAAGGGGCCTCCTGGTCCCATAAGTGCCTATGGTTTCCTGCGACGGTCACCGGCAATGTGATCTTTCCCTTGAGCCAACTCCTCCCCGGATTGGTTCCCTGAAATGTCCTAGTTTTCTTAAGCTCATCATCGGGGATTCACAGTCTCCCGATTACTTTTGGAGAAATCAAGTTTAGACCAGGCCCACCGTGAACTAAAATTTTCATAACCTGGAGGTTGTGGATTGTTGGCGAGACCAACAACGACAAACACCCAACAGAAGTTGTGTGATTAGGGTGGTCCTCGGTATCGAAAATGATAGGCGTTTGTGACCACTTATGTGGTTTTTGGGCGTCTATTGCTAGTTCTGCTGCGTAGACCTCACGTGCCCATTGCTTGAGCTGGCGGTGAGAGGAATGCAAAGATGCACCCCTGTCAATGCACATGGCTTCTGTTGCCTTCTTGAATTCAGGGTCACTTGATTCATCATTGCCATCCTCTTCTTCACTTCCATCATCTTCCTCTTTCTTCTCACGACCTTTAGCAGGTTTCTCTTTCTGCTACTTGGCCTGGACGAGGCGTCCTCCTCGTACACCACGGCCCTTCTTGCCAGACCCACCTGCACAATCCTGACCTTTCTCCTTGTCGCGCCTCTCATACTCAGATTTTTGCTTTTTAGCAAGTTGCTCAACCTATCGCCACTCTTGGAGATCATGGCCCTTGCTGTGATGGATTTTGCAGTACAGCATGTCAGACTTGCCCGTCTTCTCTCCCACCGCGGCTTCCTGGCAAGTAGCGCATGCAACAACTTAATTGCCGCATCACTCTGTTTTAGATTTCTTGGCAGCATTAGGGTTACCGAAGCCTTCTACAGCCATGAATGCCTTGCCCTTGCGATTTATGTTACGCTTCTGGCCTTTCTTTTTCAGGGTAGCGGCGTCATCGTTCTCAGAATCAACTTTAGCTCCAGTATCTTCCCCGGGAAGTCTTCACCCCTCCTTAGCATGCGCACATTTGTCCACTGTTGTATAGAGCTCGTTGACAGTCTTTGGCTACCGGGCGTTTATCTTTTCCCACATCTTTGGATTGCGCGCATTCGTGCACAATGCAACAATCACAGCCGTCGAGTGTATCTGATATGATGTGGTGCACACGGCTGAATATATGTATATATTTGCGCAGATTTTCACCCTCTCTCTGTTGCATCACTTGCAAGTCGCTGGGCCATCCAGGGCCCTTTTGGCGTCTAGTGAAGGCGCCAACTGATACGTCTCCAACGTATCTATAATTTTTGATTTTTCCATGCTATTATAGTATCAATCTTCGATGTTTTATATACACTTTCAAGCAATTATAAATCATTTTCTACGACTAACCAATTAACTTACTGCCTAGTATCAATTGTTGTTTTTTGCCTGTTTTTTGTTTATCAGAATATCAGTACCAAACGAAGTCCAAATGCCACGAAACTTTTTGGAGATTTTCTTCTGGCAATAAGAGACCCTGGAAGCTTTGGGAGGGGACGAGAAGATGGAGTAGTGGCCCATGAGGCACCAGGGCATGCCCTGGTAGCTTGTGGGGACCCTATGTCTCGGTTTGACCTAACTCCGCCTCTATAAATCCTCTAAAATCTAGAAAATGATAGGGGAGTCCATGAAATACTTTTTCCACCGCCGCAAGTTCCTGTACTTGACAGATCTCATCTGGAGGCTTTTTCCGGCACTCTCCCGGAGGGGGATTAGATCATAGAGGGGCTCAACATCATCATTGTTGCCCTTCCAATGACGAGTGAGTAGTTTACCATAGACCTACAGGTCCATAGTTAGTAGCTATATGGCTTATTCTCTCTATTTGATCTTCAATACAATGTTCTCCTCGATGTTCTTGGAGTTCTATCCGATGTAATAACTTTTTGCAGTTTGTTTGTTGGGATCCGATGAATTGTGAGTTTATGATCGGATCTATACATGAATAGTATTTGAGTTTTCTCTGAGCTCTTTTATGCATGATTGTGATAGCATCATATTTCTCTCTGATCTATTGATTTGGTTTGGCCAACTAGATTGATTTTTCTTGCAATGGGAGAGGTGCTTTGTAATGGGTTCAATCTTGCGGTGCTCAATCTCAGAGACAGAAGGGGACATGACATGTATTGTATCATTGCTATTAAGGGTAAAAAGATTGGGTTTATTCCTATGTAAGATTTGTTGGTGCAATATCTGCCTACCTTTGTTTTGGAGATTGTTGACAAAAATAGGTATGAACTGATTTGTTTGCTAGTGAATACAAAGAGAAATAGTCCATTCAGAACCAAAGAAGAATGTTGTCTCCGGTGCCAAGTTAAAGGAATTTCACCGAAGTATATGTACCTTGTAGAGAAGAACGAGCTATATCTACCGAAGTCATGAAGATGCGAAGATTGATGTGAAGGATTTGACCGCTTGAATTCTTACTGCTGAAGCAAAGCATATGTTTTGGTATGGCCGTCCGAAGAAATTGGCTGCAGTAAATGGAAGTCAAAGACAAAGGGAGGACGTAGTATTCATTTTGTTGTTCTTCTTTCACCTATTTGAGTCATAGGACCTTCGTACTATTAAGAGCGGTACAGGTTCTCGAAGCTTAGATCCGCTGTGATGCTTAACCAAAACCTATGAAAGTTGCGAGAGAAATCTCTTTGTGTTCCGAGCAAACCAGGAAGAGACTATGATCTTCTTCGCTGCGAGAGATTTGTCTCCGACCAAGGAGTTAGCATTACTTGCTCAGCAAGTAATGTTACTGTTGTTCTCAAATTCCGAGCGTTGGACTCGTGTCGTTCAGTCATTGGCTGCTCCTCATGTCCAATTTAGTCATTTCCCATCAGGGAAGGTTGCGACTATAAATAGCCACCTCATGATTTGAGATTAAGATCCACCGAGAGAAAAATCAACAGCCCGAACTTAGAAAGTGGTTTGGCATCATAATGGTTTTGAGTTAGAGTTCTTGTACCTGCTACTCTTGAGAGCTGTGCACTCTCTAGACCGATAGGTTTCCGCTCGAGTGTTGAAGAGTTGTTGTCTTCACCGAGCTAGATCTTCAGCAACCAAGAGTGATTGTCGTTCACGAAGGTCAACCAAAGCTTTGGATACCGTCGACAAGGATCTACCATGAGTAAAATCAACTGGAGTCTGTCATGGGTGAACACGATCACCTATGGCGCCATAGGCCCCTCTGTGGTTTGGCAAGGGGGAGATCACGTTGCACAAAGAGCGGAAGCCATGAGTGATGTCTACTACACAACCTTCTTCTTGTAGACATTGTTGGGCCTGCAAGTGCACAGGTTTGTAGGACAGTAGCAAATTTCCCGCAAGTGGATGACCTAAGGTTCATCAATCCGTAGGAGGCGTAGGATGAAGATGGTCTCTCTCAAGCAACCCTGCAACCAAATAACAAAGAGTCTCTTGTGTCCCCAACACACCCAATATAATGGTAAATTGTATAGGTGCACTAGTTTGGCGAAGAAATGGTGATACAAGTGCAAAATAGATGGTAGATAAAGGTATTTGTAATCTGAAATAATGAAAACAGCAAGGTAACTAATGATAAAAGTGAGCGTAAACGGTATTGCAATGATAGGAAACAAGGCCTAGGGTTCATACTTTCACTAGTGCAAGTTCTATCAACAATAATAACATAGATAGATCATATAACAAGCCCTCAACATGCAACAAAGAGTCACTCCGAAGCCACTAATAGCAGAGAACAAACATAGAGCTTATGGTAGGGTACGAAACCACCTCAAAGTTATTATTTTGGATCAATCTATAAAAGAGTTCGTACTAGAATAACACCTTAAGATACAAATCAACCAAAACCCTAATGTCACCTAGATACTCCATTGTCACCTCAAGTATCTGTGGGCATGATTATACGATATGCATCACACAATCTCAGATTCATCCAACCAACACAAAGTACTTCAAAGAGTGCCCCAAAGTTTCTATCGGAGAGTCAAGAACGTGTGCCAACCCCTATGCATAGGTTCCCAATGTCACGAAACCCACAAGTTGATCACCAAAACATACATCAAGTGGAACATGATACCCCATTGTCACCACAGATAATCACGGCAAGACATACATCAAGTGTTCTCATAAAGGACTCAATCCGATAAGATAACTTCAAAGGGGGAACTCAATTCATCACAAGAGAGTAGAGGGGGAGAAACATCATAAGATCCAACAACAATAGCAAAGCTCGGGATACATCGAGATCGTGCCACAGAGGGACCACGAGAGAGAACACGAGAGAGAGATCAAACACATAGCTACTGGTACATATCCTCAGCCCCGAGGGTGAACTACTCCCTCCTCGTCATGGATAGCGCTGGGATGATTAAGATAGCCACCAGTGAAGGATCCCCCCCTCCGGCAGGGTGCCGGGAAGGGCTCCCGAGAGGTTTTTGGTGGCTACAGAGGCTTGCGGCGGCGGAACTCCCGATCTATCTTCTGTTCTGGAAGTTTTAGGGTACATAGGTATATATGGGTGAAAGGAGTACGTCGGTGGAGCTATGGGGGCCCCACGAGGCAAGGGGCGCGCCCTAGGGGGGTGGGCGCGCCCCCCACCCTCATGAGCACCTCCCGTATCTTCTGACGTGGGGTCCAAGTCCATCAGGTGGGTTTCCTTCCAAAAATAACTTCTCTAGTTGATTTCGTTCCGTTTTGACTCCGTCTGATATTCCTTTTCCTCGAAACACTGAAATAGGCATAAAACAGCAAATCTGGGCTGGGCCTCCGGTTAATAGGTTAGTCCCAAAAATAATATAAAAGTGGATAATAAATCCCAATATTGCCTAAAATAGTAGATAAAGTAGCATGGAGCAATCAAAAATTATAGATACGTTGGAGACGTATCAAGCATCCCCAAGCTTAATTCCTGCTCGTCCTCGAGTAGGTAAATGATAAAAAAGAATTTTTGATGCGGAGTGATACTTTGGCATAATTTCAATGTAAATCTTCTTAATTGTGGCATGAATATTCAGATCCGAAAGATTCAAGACAAAAGTTCATATTGACATAAAAAAATACTTCAAGCATACTAATTAAAGCAATCATGTCTTCTCAAAATAGCATGGCAAAAGAAAGTTCATCCCTACAAAATCATATACTTAGGCTATGCTTCATTTTCGTCACACAAAGATGTTCCCAACTTCTATACCCCCGATGACAAGCCAAGCAATTGTTTCATACTTAAATAATCTCAAACTTTTTCAACCTTCACGCAATACATGAGCGTGAGCCATGGATATAACACTATGGGTGGAATAGAATATGATGATGGGGATTGTGTGGAGAAGACAAAAAAGGAGAAGGTCTCACATTGACGAGGATAATCAATGGGCTATGGAGATGCCCATTAGTTGATGTCAACATGTGGAGTAGGGATTGCCATGCAACAGATGCACTAGAGTTATGAATGCTCAACAAAAGAAAACTAGTGGGTGTGCATCCAACTCGCTTTCTCACGAGGACCTAGGGCATTTGAGGAAGCCCATCGTAGGAATATACAAGCCAAGTTCTATAATGAAAAAGTCCCACTAGTATAAAAAGATAACTTATGAGACTCACTACATGAAGAACAAGGTGCTACTTTGAAGCACAATATATGAGGCTCACTATATGAAGAACATGGTGCTACTTTGAAGCACAAGTGTGGAAAAGAGATAGTAGCATTGCCCTTTTTATTTATTTTCTTCTTTTTTGGGGGGCCTTTTTTGGCCTTTTTTTGTTGTTGTTTGGGCAATGCTCTAATAATGATGATCATCACACTTCTATTGATTACAACATAAGGATTACAACTCGAAACTTAGAACAAGAGACTCTATATGAATGCCTCCGGCGGTGTACCGAGATGGTGCAATGAATCAAGAGTGACATGTATGAAAAATAATGCATGGTGGCTTTGCCACAAATACGATGTCAACTACATGATCATGCAATGGCAATATGACAAAAGTAATGTATGTCATGAATATGATGATGGAAGTTGCATGGCAATATATCTCGGAATGGCTATGGAAATGCCATGATAGGTAGGTATGGTGGCTGTTTTGAGGAAGATATAAGGAGGTTTATGTGTGATAGAGCGTATCATATCACGGGGTTTGGATGCACCGGCGAAGTTTGCACCAACTCTCAAGGTGAGAAAGGGCAATGCACGGTACCGAAGAGGCTAGCAATGGCGGAAAGGTAAAAGTGCGTATAATCCATGGACTCAACATTAGTCAAAAGAACTCATATACTTATTGCAAAAATTTAGAAGTCATCAAAAATCAAGTACTACGCGCATGCTCCTAGGGTGACAGATTGGTAGGAAAAGACCATCGCTCGTCCCCGACTGCCACTCATAAGGATGCACAAGCCAGGTACACTTCATGTTTCAAATTTGTTACACAACTTTAACCATACGTGCATGCTACGGGACTTGCTAACTTAAACACAAGCATTCTTTAAATTCATAATCACCCAACTAACATGACTTTAATATCACTACCTCCATATCTCAAAACAATTATCAAGCATCAAACTTTTCTTAGTATTCAACACACTCATAAGAATTCTTACAAATCTTTTATGCTTAGCATATTAGGATTTTTTAAGAAAATTACCATGCTATTTAAGACTCTCAAAATAATATAAGTGAAGTATGAGAGTTCATCTATTTCTTCAAAATAAAACTACCACCATGCTCTAAAAGATATAAGTGATGCACTAGAGCAAATGGCAAACTACTCCGAAAGATATAAGTGAAGATCAATGAGTAGCTAAATAATTATGTAACTATGCGAAGACTCTCTCTTAATAAAGAATTTCAGATCTTGATACTTTATTCAAACAGCAAGCAAAGCTAAATAAAACTACATTGCAGGGATAGCACAACTCATGTGAAGAAGCAAAAACTTAGGCTCAACCGATACTAACCGATAGTTGTTGAAGAAGAAAGGTGGGATGCCTACCAGGGCATCCCCAAGCTTAGATGCTTGAGACTTCTTGAAATATTATCTTGGGGTTCCTTGGGCATCCCCAAGCTTGAGCTTTTGTGTCTCCTTAATTCCTCTCATATCATGGTTTCTCTTTTTATCAAAAGCTTCATTCACAACAAACTCAACAAGAACTCGTGAGATAGGTTAGTATAAACCAATGCAAAACCTTATCATTTTCTACTGTAACAAATCACTTAAATAATTATTCAACATTGAATACTAAATTCCTCTGCATATTTAATACTCCTATCTTAAAATAGAATCATTAAACAAGCAAACATATGCAAACAATGCAAACATAACAGCAATCTGCCAAAACAGTACTTTCTGTAAAGAGTGCAAGAGTATCAATACTTCCCTAACTCCAAAACTTATGAACTAAAATTCCCACTGTAATAACTTTATCAGATCCCAGTATGCAAAAACATTCAACATTATACCACTCTCTGACTTTTCTAGGGAATTTTTGCAACAGCGGTAAGCTTTCTATTTTCAAACAGCAACATGTATACTAGCAAAATAAGCATGGCAAAGGCTATCCTTGACTTCTTTATTGAAACTAAAGATGCAAAACACTATTCTAAATAACATCAAGCAAACACTAAAAAGATAAAATGACGCTCCAAGCAAAACACATATCATGTGGTGAATAAAAATATAGCTCCAAGTAAAGTTACCGATGAACGAAGACGAAAGAGGGGATGCCCTCCGGGGCATCCCCAAGCTTAGGCTCTTGGTTGTCCTTGAATATTATCTTGGGGTGCCTTGGTCATCCCCAAGCTTAGGCTATTGCCACTCCTTATTCCATAGTCCATCGAATCCTTACCCAAAACTTGAAAACTCCACAACACAAAACTCAACAGAAAACTCGTAAGCTCCGTTAGTATAAGAAAACAAAACCACTTAGGTACTGTAATGAAATCATTCTAAATTCATATTGGTGTAATATCTACTGTATTCCAACTTATCTATGGCTCATACCCTCCGATACTACTCACAGATTCATCAAAATAAGCAAACAACGCATAGAAAACAGAATCTGTCAAAAACAGAACAGTCTGAAGTAATCTGTATCAAACGTATACTTCTGGAACTCGAAAAATCCTACCAAATTAAGAAGTCCTAAGCAATTCGTGTACCAATCCAGAGTAAAGAGTATCATATCAGAAGCACGTTTCTGTGAATTAACAAAACTAATTTACTAGATGCAAAAGTTTCTGATTTTCGGCAGGATCAACACAACTATCACCTTAAGATATCCTAAAGGTCTTACTTGGCACTTTATTGAAACAAAAGCTATAAAACATGATTACTACAGTAGCATAATCATGTGTACACACAAAAACAGTAAGGATAAATATTGGGTTGTCTCCCAACAAGCGCTTTTCTTTAATGCTTTTCTAGCTAGGCATGATGAGGACAATGATGCTCACATAAAAGATAAGAATTGAAACATAACGGGAGCATCATAAAGCATATGACTAGCACATTTAAGTCTAACCCACTTCCTATGCATAGGGATTTTGTGAGCAAACAACTTACGGGAACAATAATCAACTTGCATAGGAAGGTAAAACAAGCATAACTTCAAGATTTTAAGCACATAGAGAGGAAACTTGACATTATTGCAACTCCTACAAGTATATGTTCCTCCCTCATAATAATTTTCAGTAGCATCATGAATAAATTCAACAATATAACCAGCACCTAAAGCATTCTTTTCATGATCTACTAGCATAGAAAATTTACTACTCTCCACATAAGCAAAATTCTTCTCATGAATAGTAGTGGGAGCAAACTCAACAAAATAACTATCATATGATTGAAAATTAAGATCAAGATGACAAGTTTCATGGTTATCATTATTCTTTATAACATACGTGTCAACACAATAATCATCATAGATAGGAGGCATGCTTTCATCATAGTAAATTTGTTCATCAAAGCTTGGGGGACAAAATATATCATATTCATCAAACATAGCTTCCCCAAGCTTGTGGATTTGCATATCATTAGCATCATGGATACTCAAGGAATTCATACTAACAACATTGCAATCATGCTCATCATTCACATATTTTATGCCACACAATTTAGAGATTTCTTCTTCTAGCACTTGAGCACAATTATCCTTTCCATCATACTCACGAAAGATATTAAAAAGGTGAAGCGTATGAGACAAACTCAATTCCATTTTTTTGTAATTTTCTTTTATAGACTAACTAGTGCTAAAACAAGAAACAAAAAGGTCCGATTGCAAGATCTAAAGATATAACTTCAAGCACTCACCTCCCCGGCAACGGCGCCAGAAAAGAGCTTGATGTCTACTACACAACCTTCTTCTTGTAGACGTTGTTGGGCCTGCAGTGCACATGTTTGTAGGACAGTAGCAAATTTCCCTCAAGTGGATGACCTAAGGTTTATCAATCCGTAGGAGGCGTAGGATGAAGATGGTCTCTCTCAAGCAACCCTGCAACCAACTAACAAAGAGTCTCTTGTGTCCCCAACACACCCAATACAATGGTAAATTGTATAGGTGCACTAGTTCGGCGAAGAGATGGTGATACAAGTGCAAAATAGATGGTAGATAAAGGTATTTGTAATCTGAAATAATAAAAACAGCAAGGTAACTAATGATAAAAGTGAGCATAAACGGTATTGCAATGATAGGAAACAAGGCCTAGGGTTCATACTTTCACTAGTGCAAGTTCTCTCAACAATAATAACATAGATAGATCATATAACAAGCCCTCAACATGCAAAAAAAGAGTCACTCCAAAGCCACTAATAGCGGAGAACAAACGTAGAGATTATGGTAGGGTACGAAACCACCTCAAAGTTATTCTTTCGGATCAATCTATAAGAGAGTTCGTACTAGAATAACACCTTAAGATACAAATCAACCAAAACCCTAATGTCACCTAGATACTCCATTGTCACCTCAAGTATCCGTGGGCATGATTATACGATATGCATCACACAATCGCAGATTCATCCAACCAACACAAAGTACTTCAAAGAGTGCCCCAAAGTTTCTATCGGAGAGTCAAGAACGTGTGCCAACCCCTATGCATAGGTTCCCAATGTCACGAAACCCGCAAGTTGATCACCAAAACATACATCAAGTGGCACATGATATCCCATTGTCACCAGAGATAATCACGGCAAGACATACATCAAGTGTTCTCATAAAAGACTCAATCCGATAAGATAACTTCAAAGGGGAAACTCAATTCATCACAAGAGAGTAGAGGGGGAGAAACATCATAAGATCCAACTACAATAGCAAAGCTCGGGATACATCAAGATCGTGCCACAGAGGGAACACGAGAGAGAGAGATCAAACACATAGCTACTGGTACATACCCTCAGCCCCGAGGGTGAACTACTCCCTCCTCGTCATGGATAGCGCCGGGATGATGAAGATGGCCAACGGTGAAGGATCCCCCCCACCAGCAGGGTGCCGGGAAGGGCTCCCGAGAGGTTTTTGGTGGCTACAGAGGCTTGCGGCGGCAGAACTCCCGATCTATCTTCTGTTCTGGAAGTTTTAGGGTACGTAGGTATATATGGGTGAAAGGAGTACGTCGGTGGAGCTATGGGGGCCCCACGAGGCAGGGGGCGCACCCTAGGGGGGTGGGCGCGCCCCCACCCTCGTGAGCACCTCCCGTATCTTCTGACGTGGGGTCCAAGTCCATCAGGTGGGTTTCCTTCCAAAAATAACTTCTCCAGTTGATTTCGTTCCGTTTTGACTCCATCTGATATTCCTTTTCCTCGAAACACTGAAATAGGCATAAAATAGCAAATCTGGGTTAGGCCTCCGGTTAATAGGTTAGCCCCAAAAACAGTATAAAAGTTGATAATAAAGCCCAATATTGCCTAAAACAGTAGATAAAGTAGCATGGAGCAATCAAAAATTATAGATACGTTGGAGATGTATCAATGAGGCAGCACGAAAATGAGACTCTGGTGGTTTTTACCCAGGTTCGAGCCACAAAGAAGCGTAAAACCCTACTTCTACTTTGGTGGATTGGATGGATGAACACGGAAACATGCAACGCTCAAGACCGGCAAGGTGACCTAGGGGAGAGCTGCTACGCGAGTACAAGTGTGAGATGGTCCTTATCCTTCTCTAGATTGCCTTGGACCTCCTTTGATAGCCCAAGGGGAAACTACAGTGGCAAAATAGGCATTATCTTGTGAATAGACAACTAACAGTGTTGTCATACCTAACTCTGGCACTTAGGACAAAATGCCATAAACGCAACCTTAGGTGGCGTGCGGGGGTGCATCCCTGGCAAGCTTATTTCACCGCTTAGCTAGCCTTGCTTATCATCTTGACACGCTCTCAGACGGGTGTCAAATGGGTGTGATCTAACTTACAGCGGGTCGCCACATGCTTAGTTAGAGCCACTCGGCTACCTAGGGACTGGACATCACATAGATAAGTGACTGGCTTTGTGATGCGGTGGAGCGGTGGCAATCTGGCATGCGCCTGCCAGGTGTAGGGCTTGCTGGGCCTTCTTGGAGGGATGTGCATTGTGGTCTTCGGTTCCCCCAGAGGCATGGCTGGCGTGGTTTGGAATCGCTCTTGCTTGTTGTATCGACTTTGCCGGCCTCGCCTGGCTGGCAAGGGACACTTCTCTTGGAATCCTTAGCTTGTATGCTTGGCTTGGTGTTCTTGATATGTTCCTTGATCTCACGAAGAGCAGCTTCTCTGGCTTAGCCTTGTGTTGGCTCTGAATATGCCTGACGGGTTCGATTATTATTTAGGTAGCCATTCCTCCGGCGGGCCCAGGCCATCGGGGTGGAGGCTTTCCGGTCGTGCACAAGTCAGGGATATAAACACCCCTATTTGTGTACCCCGACAAAGTCTGGTCAGCTTCGAGCTAAAGGAGAATAGGGTAAAGAGAGTTTATCTTCCGTGTTAAGTAACAACCCCTCCAACTAGACGCATCCCTTTGGCAAAAGGGTGAAGTGGTCTACCAGTGTCACCATCGAGCACCGCTGGTTCAATCTCCCGTAGTACATTTCATTCAGCACTTTACATTCCTGCTATGTGTCGATAGCTTGTTCGATCATTATCATCTATTGCAGTTTAATTATCAATTGCCATTGATGTCATTCACATGAGTTAATCTTCATATCTCACTCTGTTGCTTTTTCATCACTCTGTTTAGTCATCTTCATTTAACCTCAATTATCCATCTTGCATATCTCTCACCATCCGCATCATGTTTTGTCTCATTCTACTGCATCCGTTTGCATGTTGCATTACTCTGATCGTAGTTAAGCCTGTGATTTCGCAAGCTCGTGCTATTATTACTTACTTCATCGAGGAATATGCTTCAGAAGACGGAGATTGATTCAGTTTATTTCCTCCTTTACATTATTCTGCTGTTGTGATTGGGACCTGTTCAAAACTCTCGAAAGAAATATTGAATCTCACATTCACAACCCCCTATTCGATATACTCTCGGTCCTAACAAGTTTATCTTGTCTACATCATGTCATCTTGCTTAAGGCATTACTCCATTTTTTATCAACTTAATACACTGGTATGCTGGATAGCGGTTGATGTGTGGAGTAATAGTAATAGGCAGGAGTTGGTCTACTTGTGTCAAGCGTGATGCCTATTTACATGATCATTGCCTTGGATATCGTCATAATTATTTGCTTTTCTATCAATTGCCCAACGGTATTTTGTCTACCCACCGTATGCTATTTCCAAGATAGAAGCCTTTAGTTAAAACTCTGGCCACTGGGTCTATCTTTTATCATATATAAAAACCAAAAATCCCTTGCTGCATTTTTCTTCTATTTATTTTATTTTGTAATTTTGTTGTCGAAGGATTGACAACCCCTTGATCGCATTGGGTTGCAAGGATTTGTTGATTGTGTGCATGTGTTGTTAACAAGTTGTTGCTTGGTTGTCCTACTGGATTGATAACCTTGATTCTTAACTAAGGGAAATACTTATCTCTACTATATTGCATCGTCCTCTCCTCTTCGGGGAAATCCCAATGCAGTTTACAAGTAGCATCAGCAAACTCGTTGCAAAGAGTAGACCATGAGGAGATGGAGTTCTCTATCAAATTCATCAACCAAGACCTCACATTGGGCTTGAGTACGAACGAAGGTAGTTGGCGAGGATCTTCTTATTTCTTCTCCCGGCTACTTGCATGGCAATCGTGTAGATACCCAAGAATTCTGCCGGGTTTGGCTTGCCATCGTACTTTTCTGGTACTTCTGGCTTGAATGCCCGGACAGACAGACAGCAGACTTGCCGCAACTCATGAGTGATAGTGGGCACCCAACCTCGTGAGGTAGATACCCGCCAACAACGGGTGCATGCTCATCAATGACTAGATCGTTGAGCTCGGACTGACAGCGCCCTTCCCAGTGTCGTTCAATGGTGGTGCAGGCATCCCCTACCCGCCAGTCTTGCAGCAATTTCCATTGATCCTGCCGCGTCCGTGGATCTGAGGAGGCCATCTGCACCTCGTCAGGCTCCACAGGTCATTAGGTTTGTCGCGGCTGCTGGCGTTTGTGTTGTTGAGGTTTTTGCCGTGGAGGTGAAAGTACTGTTGGTGCAGCACCTTCTATTAAGCCACCAGTTTGAGCTACAGGTATTGTTTCTGGACGCCGTGAGGGCTCCGCTCGTTGTGACTTGCTTGATTTTGCAGATCCAATCAAATTCTGGATAGTGGCTCTCCACTCATCCATCTTATCTGCCATTGGAGGGAAGTTCAACAACATTTGAGGTCGTGTCATTTCCTACACTGCTGCCGTTGGCATGTTCGGGAGTGAAGAACGAAACGTCGCTCCTCTCCTGTCAGAGCTAGTAGGAGCGCCATTGTGATCTTGCCTCTGCAGGTCATGTGCGGCAGCGGGCTAGTGTGGCAAAAGCAGCACCTAAGGATCTTGGACTTGATCCACAGGTGTCTTGCCGTACGGATGCTGTTGCGTGTGATCAACAATGCCACTCAGAGTCACATCACGCCCATCTTGCGATGGTTGCGGTGTGTGCCTTGATGCTGCTTCCCTGGCCGCCGTTGGCATTGCTGCAGCGGGATGATCTTGGCTCGCACTAGACCAGGTAGTGTCGCGTCGATCACTGCGCTCGCCGGTGCGTCGAAGTGGTGGGAGTTGTCCATCTGTACCGCTCGCACCATCGTGGATGTGCTCACCGTAGGGTTGAGGATGTAGATCGCCTCCAGCGCCTCCGCCTTATGCTCCAGCCATGGTTGGCATGGCAACTGTGCCACCTGCGCCAGTCGTGCCAGCCGCACTGTTTGCGCCGACCGCATCGGCGGTGCCACCCGCGTGCCTACGTATACATGTGAGAGAGCTCTGGAAGTAGAGGGCTTTGTCGTCGTGGCGCCCTTCATCTTCGGAGCCATTAATGATGAAAAAGGTGATGAAGTTGACAAAATCAATGCGCAATCCTGATTCAGATTCGCGCAAGCGACTCCCCTACCTGGCACGCCAAAAATGTCGGGGTACGACCATCTATGGGGCCATCTAGCCCCTTGCTGGTTTAGCTAAGGGAATGCGCATGCATAAAGAGCATAATCAACAGAAGACGCAAGGATTTTTACCCAGGTTCGGTCCACCAAGAGGTGTAAAACCCTACTCCTGCTTTGTATATTGGGTGTGGATGAACAAAAGTACAAGGAGCACTTTCCCCGGCAAGGTGCAAGGAGATAGAAGCTACGCATGCAAGTTGTGCAAGGATTCGTTTGTTGATCATGCGATCCTTTATAAAGTTTGCCCTGGTCCTCCTTTTATAGCTCAAGGGGTTACCACAGTGGCAAAACAATAATTATATAGTGATTAGATAGCAAACAATGTTATCATACCTAACTCTGCCTGTCTAGGACAAAAGCAATAAATGCTTAGGTGTCATGTGGAAGAGGAATCCCAACAAGGCTTCTGCACCGCTCGCCCGGCTACCTCATGTTAGCTTGACACACCTTTTGGACAGGTGTCATTAAAGGTAATTCTCCCTCCAACATGTTGACACGTGCCCGACAAACCTCACCTAACTGCCTGAAGGCTCGACACCTCACCAATTAGCAACTAGCTCCTCGATGAGGTGGAGGGCTGACATCTTAGCGAGGGCTCGCCGGACCGAAGCTTGTCGGGTCTTCACCTTGCCAACTCGGCCTTCCCGTCAAGGGTTCTTTTTATTGTTAACCTCGATACTTTTGTCTTGATCTTCTCCCAGTCGTTCATGCAACTAGGCCTTGAATCTTGGTCCTCGCAGTCTCCAGCAAGCCTTGGCCGGCAAGGGAGCTACCACTGTCTCTGCATAAGTTAGGGTATAAATACCCAAGTTTTATACACTCACACCTCCCCACTAGCCCACTGACACGTGGGCCCGCACTGTAGTTAATTAGTTTAATTCAAAATAATTTTGTTAATTAGTGTAGACACTAATAGCTCGGCGCCACATTTTAATTAGATTAATTAGGTTTAATTAAAACCTATTTTATTAGATATCTCACTGACCAGTGGGACCCACTGGTCAGGTTTGACTAGTCAACGGTCAATTTGTTGACAGCTGACTATGTAGTTGACCCAATCAACTGGCCCCACCAGTCAATGACTATGGCTAGCTCTGGCTGGGTATAAAAGTAAATACGCAGTTTAAATAAGAATTAAGTAATTAAAATAAATCCAGAAATTGTTTAAAACTTTGAAAATCATATAAAATAGTCTATAACTCGGATGAAAATAATTTATATATGCAAATGATTAGAAAAATAAGAAAAATTTGAATATGCTATCCACATACCTATCACATGTCTCTAACACAGTAAACATGGAACCTTCCCCTCCGGATCGTCTGTCTGATAACTGCCTAAAGCCGGGGAAATATCCATGGATAATTTCCCACTCTGTCTGTAATGCGTAGCACTGCAATGGGTCACGCCTAACACATCATATTGCCATGTCATGCATTGTGATGCTTCTGTATGCTTTATATTTACTGTTTCTTCCCCCCTCTTCTTCTCCGTTAGACCTTGAGACTGACGCTGCTCCCGAGTACGACTACACTACTGATGACCAATCCCTTTAAGTAGAGCATCCAGGCAAGCAAAACCCCCTTGATCATTCCTATCACCCATTTTTTCTCTCTCATGCTTGCATTAGATTTTGCTACTGTTGTTTGATAGCTCCTATTATAATGCATAGCCTGCTTTTGTAACATGCTGCTATTACTTTACCCGTTATCCTATATGCTTAGTGTAGGTTGGTTAGTGATCCATCATTGACCCCTCACCCTTGTCCTTGTTACCCCGCTTTGTTACCGGTGACTCGATCAATGTGATCGACGTGCAAAGACCGACACATCACCGGCACCCCCTTAGTTGTACGGCTCTGCAGAGCTACTATCGAGTGCCGAGGGTGATACCTCACATCCCACTTTCGATGATATCTCTGTAGTGTAGAACCTCGTGTGTGGTCTATCGAGAGTGATTCCTCACTCACCACTCCTGATGATGTCTCTTTGTGCATCTCCTGAAGCATGAACCTATCAAGGGTGATTCCTCCAAGTTCACCGTGACATTTTACCTTAGGTGTGAACCTATCATGGGTAATTACTCTGAGTTCACCTTGATGGTAAGGACACACTGTTACCTTTAACAGTTACCCCGTTAACTATTACTGCAGGACTGAACGGAT
Source organism: Triticum aestivum (assembly GCF_018294505.1). NCBI lineage: Eukaryota > Viridiplantae > Streptophyta > Magnoliopsida > Poales > Poaceae > Triticum > Triticum aestivum. The sequence continues at coordinate 286,543,309 of NC_057804.1, read as the reverse complement.
AGGTGGTACCGCCCCGGTACAGGTGGACATGAGTTCCCGACAGTCTCTTGAGGAGTCAGGTTGACCATGAGGGTACCCGCGAGATAATGATGCGGCACGACCGAGCCGCCCTAGAGAGGGATGGGCCTGGCCCTTGTGGTAAGTCTGCGAGATGGGGCAACATGATCACTGATCGTTTTCGCGAGCTCCCAATACACTAATAGGTTTGGATATATAATCTGAGTAGGCCTTTGGACTTTTTGCACTAACCACCACGTGGGAATAAGTATGGGCACTCAACGTCATAAAATTCTTCTGATAGCTCACTGACATCAGCAGTTGAGCGACGCGTGCTCGATTGAAGGGTAACCGCCTGCGCTTGCATAAGAAGGTGGGTCTGCTCCAGGCCGCATTTGCAATGCGCAGGAGTGCAAAGGACAATTGGCCCATGACCCCTTCGCAATTAGGATTTAGATCGGCGTGCTGACCTCTCTGTTGAGCCTAGGTAGGACTACGGTGTGTTGATCAGCCGAGGCCCGGCATGACCCGGAAAAGTGTGTCTAGACAAAGTTAATCAAGTGTCTTGGGTAAGTTGGTCCACCCCTGCAGGAAAGTTTATCTATTTGAATAGCCATGTCCGCGGTACCGGACGCTCGGAATTGTATCCTGATCTACTACAACTAGAACTGGATACTTGTGACATTAAATGGATATGATGGTTTTGGGATCACTTTCTCGCAAGGAATCGAGGAAGGATCTCTGGGCGTTACTAAAATATACTTGTTACTTTATGATATGCTAATATGCACTCTTCTAATGCTGCAAGATGCTAATCTTTGATAGGCTAGGCCTTCCCCTCTATTCTGGCATTTCTGTAGTTTTGTACAAAGATATAGCCCCATTCCTTTGATACCGATGCATACCTAGCATAGATGTGATGTAAGTCTTGCAAGTACTTTGGATGAGTACTCACGGTTGCTTTGCTACTCTTTTCCCCTCTGCCCGATTGTTGTGATCAGATGACGGAGCCCACGAGCCAGTTGATCCCATCGATGACTGAGATGTCTCCAATGTATATATAATTTTTTATTGCTCCATGCTATTATATTATCTGTTTTGGATGTTTTATATGCATTAATATGCTATTTTATATTATTTTTGGGACTAACCTATTAACCTAGAGCCCAGTGCCAGTTTCTGCTTTTTCCTTGTTTCTGAGTTTCGTAGAAAAGGAATACCAAACATAGTCCAAATGGAATAAAACTTCACAATGATTTTTCTTGGACCAGAAGACACCTAGGAGACTTGGGGTTCAAGTCAGAAGAGCCACGAGGCGGCGACAAGGGTGGAGGGCGCGCCTAGGGGGGTAGGGCGCGCCCCCTACCTTGTGGAACCCTAGTGACCCCCCCCGACCTAGTTCTTCCTCCTATATATTTGCAAATATTCCCAAACCACCAAAAGCATCCACTAAAACACTTTTCCACCTCTGCAATCTTCTGTTCCCGTGAGATCCCATCTTGGGGCCTTTTCTGGCATCCTGCTGGAGTGGGATTCGATCACAGAGGGCATCTGTGGCACCCCGGCTCAGAGAGACCTGAACGCCCTGTATTCCAGCCTAGAGATCGAGGTGAAGTCTTCTGGAATACGGTACTTCTTGACATATAACAAATCAGCTCTTATTACAAAGGGTAAATACAAATGTCTGATGTTACAAAGGATCACATCAGCACGGCGACACTACACGTGCGATACTATGCTTGCTCTATGCTAGTAGCGGAATAACTCGTAGCAGCAGAAATCTTCTAGCAGCTAAACAACGACGAAGGTGGTGAACTCCACTCAGTAGGGACTCTGGCTAGGACAAGATCTAGCTCGCATGATCAGTAACCTCGACAAGCAATCAATCAATCATGACATCACCTGCAATATGGCATGACACGCCAGGTCAGTACATTAAATGTACTTGCAAGCTCATAACAACCAAAAGCATCAAGGCAAGACAACAACATAGCATTTAACTGGTTAATTAATTAACTGCTACCAGGATGTGCAAACAATAACTAAGCATTATACAAAACTACTAGAATACTGATGAACCATCATCTCAGATCTCAGCACCCATCTCACTCTTGGCTATCCGGCCAAGCAACATACCATCTCGATAACCTCGTGATCCACATGATCACCTTGTGATCGAAACATCCACATGATCACCTCATGACCACATCACAAACTGGATCATCATCCTCGAGATCATCCCAACATCATCATCGGCATCTTGCCAAGCTGTTACTGATCACATCATAAACATATAAGTGAACTATAAGTCATTCCGTCATGTGAGTGTTGATCGAATGGTGTGACCTAGTACGAACTTGTGCCCATGACCGAGGATGCAACTATCGATAGATTAAACACACACTCTTCAGAGGTTAGTACATTGTGCCCACACCACGGAACCCATGGCCTCTTGCTCCCATTCAGGTGGACCAACGACGTTCCGACAAAACCAATCTACTACCATGACACTCTCCCGGCCACTCCGACCAACACCCCCTTTGGGTTCAGTCCTGGGTGGCCCCGATGTCAACCCGTGAAATCCAACAACCACCGTCGTGGAAAAACATAAACGTTCCCAAATGGGGACAAAAAGGCGCCTACAACAACTACGGGCACACAAGGTTATGTCTACTTACCGGATCAGGGTAACGCACGCCCATAACCTTCCCTCATTGGAGGCACCGGCGAGAGACATGACAATAGACCGCATTTGGTCCTTCCCATAAAAGGTAAATGTGGTTGCACTGGGAAAACCCGGTTCGGTGGCACCTGACTAACGAAATGATGAAATTTATCCCAAAAATATATCTGCGATAACTGATATCTGATATCAACTATCAACCTATAATCCGAGTCATAGAAATATCCAACAAATAATCTAGAGAATCATATAGTCATAACCTAATACTCTGAGGGTAGCATATCAACTAAGATCATAATGAATCCAAGTACCATGATACTACTAATCCAATAACAGAAGCAAGGTAGCTAACCACAGATCAACATGATAGCATTATATCCAAAATAATACTCCAAAGCATAATACCCAAAACCATCATGAAAATATTATAAGCTACTAATAATCAAATGGCAACATGTCATCCTCATCATCTACAAAATATTAGTCCTAGTAATCCAAACAACATCATGGCAATAGCAAGATCAAAAACAACTCTAAGAATGCCATGAACAAATCATACATAGCTAATGCAGTATTTTAAGCAAGTTTAAGTAAGTAAACCATGTCACTGCATTACAGTCATGCAAATGGATGGTGTGGCTTGCCTGAGAGGGGTGGAATCACCGGAAGGAAGTGTAAGAAGCTCGCGCAAAGAATCGCCGGAAATAGTTCTCTCCCGGAGGGGCTGATTAGGGCAGGGGCAAAATGGTCATTTTCAGAATGTTAAAACATGGTGAAAACGATATCATCTGAATGGGTTCGACGAAACAAAGAAGTAGGCTTTGGAATCACCTCATTTGGAGTTGTGAGCAAAAAGATAAAGGGGTTTTTCTGCGAGGGACCTTTCTCATAATTAAAATCATCACAAACAGGCCCTTGGCTGGAAAAACAGAATGCACCTTTGGCAGAATACGCTTTTCAACTTAGAAAACGTAAACTTGGTCGAAGCAGAACCAAAGTACACTTTCGGAAAGGGAAGACATATTCCAATGGAATACGCTTCCACTTATCCTAGTCAGCAGAGGCGGGGCCGAGCGCTGACTCACTGCAAGGTGGGGCATGCCACTGACATCTCTCTCTCCCGCTCATCCTTCTTCTTCTCTGAGGCAGGCGCAGAATAGAGGGAGGGGTCGCCAGCGCCGGGGCTTGTCCGGGCTGCTCCGACCATCTCCGGCAATGCTTCGGCCACCGGAGAGATCAGAAAAGCGAGCCGCATCCATCTCCGCACCGCACGGATGCCGAGGAGCTCAGGGAAGACAATAACATGGGCCGCGGTGGAGGAGGGCTTCAGCCGAAGTGGAACTCGTTGCCACAGGGCACCAAATGAGGAGCTGGAGGCAGGGAGGGTCTGCCGGACAATAGGGGATGCGATGGTGGTGGTGGACCAGAGAGGGGGACTTCAACTCGCCGGAATCGGGTAGGGCGGGGACAGTGGCCATGGCAGCAATGGCGAACAGGGAGAGCTCTAGAGGCTCTATGGAGAGGCTAGGTAGGGGTCTAGGAGGGAATTGAGGGAGATGAGGAGGCGAGACGCGGCTGTGGTGGATTAAATAGCCGCGGGGCAAGGTGCCGAACTGGTTGTCACCGTTCGGGTTCGGCCAAAGCTCTGGTGACCTCAATCACGGGGAGGGCGAGGAACATGAGAACACATTGATGCAGATGTCAAGGAGCAGCAGGAGCCAAGGGGGATCATAGGAAGAAGATGGGCGCAATTAAAGTCATGTCGGACACTGTTCGCCCGTGGGCACGCGGCGGCGACCGCCGGCGAGGAAGCTGCCGGAGGGGGAGAGGGGTCCAGGGTGAAGGCAACAACACAGGGAAGCTACTAGACACGCTCATGTGCGCGAAGACGACGAGGGGAGGAGTGAAATGAGCTGGACAAAGCATTGGACGCATCCCCGACCTGCAGAGCGCGCACACAGGCATGTCGCCAATGAGGTCACCACGCGACATGTCACAGGGAGGATACAATGGGCTGGCGAACCTTATCCATGTGGTTGTCTCTGCATCAGTGGGGTTGTGGAAAGTGAAATATAGAGAGGAGAGGCTCTATAGCAAAGTGGGGCATCGATGAAAGTTTGTTGTAGCAAACTTGGCTGCACACTGGTGATCAATAGGGAATTGATTGGATCCATAGTTGTTGTCTGGGGTGTTTATCTTAGGAAGGACTATAATCCTGGGGGTTATGAGGGGATTTGGACCACAAAACAACAGGGTTGCTTTGTAATTGCAAAGTTGGTCCAGAATCAATATCAAGATAGTGCACTCACATGGAGTAACTACTTGAGCTCAAAGTTAGTAGATCATGATGATTTGGTCATAAGAAGATGCTGTAAAAGTTTCATACCAAATGGGCATGCCAAAATGGTACTTGCTTCACAAATATCCTCACTGACATGAAACTTGCAATAATTTTGGAGGCAAATGGCTTAATGAAATGGTCCCAAATTTTGTGGAGAGACTTTATTACGATAGGAGCATGATCTAGTAATTTCGCAGAATTAATGAAGCATTATAAAATGTACTTGCTTCACAACCTGAAAATATTAACAGAATCAAAGAATTGAAGTTGTGCTCACATTGATGATTGGATGGAGCTGAAAATTGGATGAGGGTAATGATATGAGCACATGAAGAGGCATGCAAAATTTCAACTCATTTGGATACTCCTAGCTAGTACTTCCTTCACAATGGCTTTTGTTTGACAGAAACTTTGAAAATTTTCTGAGGAAGATTTACTAGGCAAATAAAGTTGAATTTTGGCATGAGGCAATGATGTGGTCATGAAAGAACGACCAAAAAATTTGGGAGAAAACAAGATAAGATAAATGGCACTTCCTTCACAAAATGCCATTTAGGACAGAATAGAAGAATGAATATTGGAGGATTATTTTTGAAATGTCCAAGGGAGGATTTTGACATATTTGAGCAATACATGACCCAAACAATTTATGAGAATTATTTGGGAATTTTAGGATGTCGGTGGGAAATGAAACCTACGGGATCACGAGGATCCCTTGCTACGGTTGCGGGGCGCGGGGTGGTGAGAAGAGCGGGATCAGCAGTCAGCACCACCACTAAGGTCGTTTACCCAGGTTCGGGCCGCGAGGATGCGTAATACCCTAGTCCTGCTTTTGTGTGTATATCTGTGTTCTTGGAGTTCTTGAGCTAGCCACAATGAGCGTAACTTGTCCAATGGTCCGAATCCCTCTCCTGGATGCCTTGGGCCTCCTTTTATAGGCAAGGGTATCGCCACAGTGGCACACAGGAGGTGGCATCGGGGTATTGTGGTTAAGCCTATCGCTTGTCGTTACGGGGACAAGATGCATTTAATGTGCCCCTAATGTGTTCCCTTCACTTTATTGCCGCTTCGCCCTGCCTTGACACGCGCCTGGGCCAGCGATGCGGTCAGCGCCATGTAGGCTGGCAGACTGCTGAGGTGGCACGGTGGTAAGGCCTTCACGAAGATTTGCATGCCACCACGTAGGCATGCGCTGAGTTGGACGAGGAGCCTCATGTTGACACATAGGCGCCTGCCCAGCTGGTGGGCTGGCAGCTGCATCGGAGCGATGGTAGAAACTTGGCGGGTGCGGGCCTGGCTATGGCCTCACGGATGTCCTCGGCAAGGGCCTTGCCGGGGCCCCGGCAAGGCTCTTGCCGTGGCGTTACGGTCGTCCCCGACAAGGATCTTGCCGGGGGTCTTGTGGGTTTCCTTGGCAAGGATCTTGCCGAGGTTCGTCGTCTTCTATTCCTCTTCTGATTTGAAGTGTTTGTTGTCTTCACAAAGATCTGCATGCCATCACGAAGGTGCCTCCCGAGCCTAGGTCCCAACGTGGTTGGTGGCGCTGGAGAAACTGGGGCTCAAGGGTGGTGCGCTCCGCTGGTGTTGGGTAAGCTGCCCCGGCAAGGTCCTTACCGGGGGTGTGGAGGCCGCCCTGGCAAGGGTCTTGCTAGGGGAAAACCACCTCGCCTTCTTGCTCTTTATGCCTCTGTCTTGGCGTTTCTTTGGCCGTCTTGCGGCTTTGATTCCCTGTCTCTGCCCTACTTAAGTGTGGCCGTGGGCGCAGCTCTGACTGCCCGTACACAAATAAAGGGGTACAAAGGAGTGCCCCTTCTTTAGTACACCGCCAGGAGCCCCCGGGCCTGGGCCACACATAAGCGCAACACGTTGTTGCACCAGGCCCAAAAACGGTGCGCGGGTAGGCGGGGCTGTTTTTACTTGGGGTGATTTTCCCGCCCGCTGCGCTCTCCCATGACCTGCGTTGCATGCGTGACGTGGGGATCACGCGCGTGGGTAATCGAAGCATGCTTGCATCACCCTGTGGTGAACAGTAAAGAGGTGGCTTGCGTGTCCCTTCGAGACCGCAGGGCCGCTGCTCATTTACTTTCCTTACTTGGGAACCATCGCTCCACGCGTCCCATTACGCCCGTCTCTTGTGCCACGTACGCCGCATGCATGACGCAGGGCAAATGACAGGCGCGCAGAATATGGGAAGACGTGCGCGCGTGGTTCGATACCCACGCGCCTTCAATTGGGCGGAGAGGGCGGTCGACGGCCTCGCCCGCTGTCACCTTAACGAGCCGGATTGGCTGAGAGGGCGGCCGAGCCCCTACCCCGTCCCTTTATAAGGAGGGGAGCAGGAGGGATGGCGCCTCTCAGTCCTTTGCCATCCGCCTCTCCCCATCCCTGCTCCTTCCTTCCTTCTGCCATGGCGAGAGGGCGCGCTGATGCTTCATCGGTGGCGGCGAGGGTCTCTACTTGACAACACATCGCTCCTCCCCAAGAGCCTGTGGCGGCGGAGCTGGCCGCATGGGGAAGGGGGAGGGGACGAGGCCGAGGCCGCCATGGTGCTTGGGGAAGAGGAGGACGGGGCGACGCGTCAGCCTCGCCTCCGCCGGCGGTCCTTCCCCCAATGGAGGGCCACGTCGGGGACAACCCTTGCAAGTTCTTCATCAGGCTGCACCAGCCGGCGCATCATCGTCTTCGTCTCCCGACCCCATTCGCTCGGGAGATGGAGCTTGACCCGCCGCAGGCGCTGAGGCTGCACATGAGGGGCAGCGGGAACAGCGGCACATGGGTCAACATCGACTTCCCAGCCCCTCACGTCATATATCTTCGCCGCGGGTGGAAGACCTTCACTCGCATCCACAGCCTGACGCCGGGGCTCATTCTCTACTTCAAGTTAATGGAGAATGGCCTCCTCTCCGTCAGGATCTTTGGTTATTCCGGAACTCGCCTGAAGTGCTGCATGGAGAGCTCTTCAGATGACAAAGATTCGTCCTCAAGCGAGAGTGACGAGGACAGTGGCAGCAATGACAAGGGTAGTAGGCGAGAGGATGACAGGTCCGACTAGGCTTCAGACCCGCTACTCCGGGGTGGTGTCAGTAGCAGCAGCATCTGCACCGGGCCCCTTGTCCCAGTGGAGCCGGCTCCTTGAACTTCTCGGGGTCATCTCCTTGGGCGGCTGGCGTGGGAAGGCCGGAGAAGGCGAAGAAGGCGGGTGGCGGGCTGTCAAGTCGGAGTACGATGGCACCGACACCTTCGTAGCGTATTGACGGACCACTGCCTCATCTTCCAGCCCTTCCTCCGGCACCACCACCACTAGCCCCCTCCTAGGCGGCCGCCGACATGTTCCCTTGGCGCCTTCTGCTGCTCGTACCTTGCTTAGGCACTCCTTCTGCCCTTTTTCCTTCTTGTTTCATTTCCTGAGGAGAGGGACAAGAAAGGGATTACAGGCACCTTATCTTTTTTTAGTTTGTAAGCCTACGGGCCTTAGTTAGGTTTAAAACTTGTAACATCCCTGTTCATGTTTACATTCTATATGAACTGTACCTGTATGGAACGTATTAATGAAATAATGGTGCTTGCCGGGTCTTGTGTGTGTGAGCAAAGCCCAAACCAAGGAACAAATCCTTGTTATTTTTAATAAAAACAGCGTTGCCCCACAGCAGGCCTTGCCGCTCCCCTACTTCGTTTGACCATACTCATGCCTTTGGTGGAGGCAGGGACGAAGTAGGGGTGGGCCCTACACTTGCTTCCTTGCTGCCGCTGCTACAACCAGATTCCGAACCAAGAAGAAGTTCTTGGGTGGTAGGAATGAAGGGAGCACGGCAGTCTCGAAACAAAACGAGGTTTCATACGTCCTAGTCTTTATACGGAAATGCCCTGACAAGTTTGGCTTGCCTGGGGTCGGAGCGCCGGTTTGTTGTCTTCCTTCCCCTTAGCTTGGCAGAAACACTTATGTACCCTGTGAACCAGAGAGGATGGATAGGACAAAGACATGCAAACTTGACCTCTATGCTAGGGTTTAGTCGCCGCTACGCACTATCAACCCTAACCGAGGGAGAGACTCAACCTAGCATGCATGCTATAACTTAGGGTGCCAGCATTTCGTTTATTTATGCTCAGGGTCTGCGCCTAGCTTTGTACAGAGGGTTACATGCCTTGGCGGCAAGGCTTGTACAAAAGGTGGCTTGCCGGGGGGCCGACAACCGCGCCTTATGGGTAAAAGTTGAGAAGATGCTCGATGTTCCAAGAGTTGCTCACTGGAATGGCATCTTCGATCTCCAGGCGGACTGCGCCAGGCCTGGTGACTCATGTTACCCGATAAGGGCCTTCCCACTTCGGCATCAACTTGCTGGAATTCTTGGCCGACTGAACGCACCGAAGAACAAGGTCGCCTTCCTCAATGCTTCGGGCATGGACCTTGCGGCTATGATAGCAGCGCAAGGCTTGCTCGTAGCATGCTGCTCTCACAGCCGCCCGAAGACGATCTTCCTCGAGGAGCGTTGCGTCATCTTGCCGCAATCGCTCTTGCTCAAGCTCATAAGAAAGCACTCAAGGTGACCCGTATATGAGTTCCATGGGGAGAACTGCTTCTGCCCCATAAAGCAGGGCAAAGGGTGTCTGGCCGGTGCTCGATTTGGTGTCATTCTGATCGACCAAATAACCGTCGGCAACTCATCAATCCAGCGCCTTCCGCTCTTGTGCAGCCTGTCAAAAGTCTTCGTCCGCAGGCCACGTAGCACTTCAACATTTGCCCTCTCTGCTTGGCCCTTGCTCCGTGGGTGTGCCACATAAGCAAAACAGACTTTGCTACCGAGGTCTTCAATATACTGCATGAAAGTGTGGCTTGTGAACTGTGTGCCGTTGTCGGTGATGATTCTGTTCAGTACACCAAAGCGGCAAACTAGCCCCTTGAAGAATTTGATGCCTGATTGTGCGGTCACCTTCCTCACTTCTTCCACCTCCGGCCACTTTGTGAACTTATCGATTGCAACGTACAAGTACTCAAAGCCCCCGGCGGCGCGGGGAAAAGGGCCCAGTATGTCGAGCCCCCAGACCGAGAATGGCCAAGAGAGAGGGATTGTCTACAATGCTTGAGCTGGCTGATGAAGCTTCTTCGAATGGAACTGGCACGCTTCGCACTTGGTTACTAGTTCCGTCGCATCCTGGGGGGCAGTGGGCCTGAAGAAACCTTGCCGGAAAGCCTTGCCGGCAAGGGCCCTTGACCCTATGTGGGAGCCACATATGCCTCCATGTATCTCCGCCAACAGATCCATTCCTTCCTCCCAGGAGATGCACTTCAATTTCACTCCATTCGGTCTTTTTTTGTATAGAACGTTGTCAACGAACTAGTACATAGAAGACCGGCGGGCTACTTTTTCTGCTTCTTCCTGCTCCTCAGGAAGGTCCCCTATTTGGAGGAATCGGGCGGTATGCTGCACCCATGCTGGAGCCTGTGGCTCGACAGCAAGGACCAAAGGCATTTCTTCCACCGCGGGAACGGTTGTCCCACGGCAGGCTTGGCGCCCACGGCAACTCCTTCGTCGACGGCCCCGAGGAGCTCAGTAGGGAAGTACTTGCCGGGGCCTGACTTCCTTTGCTTATTCTGCTCTGTTGATGGTTCAACGGATGATTGAGTTAACTGAAGGTCAAAATTACCTGGTTCCACAGGTAGCTTGAGGGCAGCGCACTTTGACAGGTAGTCGGTGATGTCGTTCTCTATTCGGGGGACATGCCCTGCTTGTATACTGTCAAAGCGTTCCTCCAGTTTCCTCACCTCATCTACGTAAGCTTCCATCAACGGGCTCTGATAGTCCTTGTTGATCTGCATGACGACAAGCTACAAATCGCCCCTGACGATGAGCTTCTTGACTCCGAGGTCTGCCACGATCCTGAGACCGACAAGCAATCCCTCATACTCAGCAGTGTTGTTCGTCGACATCTCCCTGGGAAAGTGCATTTGGATCACGTACTTGAGGTGCTCTCCGGTGGGCGCGATGAGCAGCACACCAGCATCGGCGCCTTGCAGCGAAAAAGCCCCATCAAAGTACATAATCCAGTTGCGTCTCGTTTCCTTGCCGGGGAGAGTGGTCTCCTGGATCTCTCCGTCGGGCATCGAGGTCCATTCAGCAACGAACTCCGCCAATACACTGCTCTAAATCGTCGACGTGCTTTCAAACTTCAAACCAAAACTTGACAGCTCCAAGGCCCATTCGACAATCCTCCCCGTTGCATCCGGGTTATGCAGTATCCATTGCAATGGAAGGTGGGTGACGACGGGGATCTCGTGTGCTTGTAAGTAATGACGCAGCTTCCTCGAGGCCATAAGGAGGCCGAAGAGCAATTTCTGCACACCGGAGTACCTCGACCTAGACCCCTGCAAGAGGGAGCTGACGAAGTAAACTGGGTGCTGCACCACCTTCTTCTTCTGCACCACTTCATCTAGTCGCGCGGGCCCTGTCGCACTAGTGTCAGTTCTTGCCGGGGGCTCTGTCTTGTCGAGACCAAGCCCTGCCGAGGAGGGGTCTGGCTCGCTATCTGTCGACCCTGCCACTGCTGCTGCCTCTTCGTCAACCTCGCTCTGCTCCACCAGTGCGGCGCTAATCACTTGATTCGTCGCCGCCAGGTATAGCAGCAGCGGTTCTTGTGGTTTTGGCGCAACCAGCACTGGGGTAGAGGAGAGGTATTTCTTCAAATCCTGTAGCGCTGCCTCGGCCTCCGGGGTCCACTCCATTGGGCCCGCCTTCTTAAAAATCTTGAAAAGGGGAAGGGCACGCTCAGCGGACTTGGAGATGAATCTGCTCATGGCGGCAACGTAGCCAGTGAGCCGACGCACGTCTTTGATCTGCTTAGGTGCCTCAATCTGCTCGATGGCCTTGATCTTGTCTGGGTTTGCCTCAATCCCATGCCACGACACAAAGAACCCGAGAAGCTTGCCAGATGGGACTCCGAAGACACTTCTCACGGTTCTGCTTGAGGTTGATATTGCGCAAGTTTGCAAACATTTCCTCCAGATCTTGAACAAGTGTTGCTTTGTCCTTGGTTTTGACCACTATGTCGTCCATATAAGCTTCCATATTTTTATGTAGCTGGGGCTCAAAACCAATTTGGACTTCTCTTGCAAAAGTCGAGCCAGCACTCTTCAACCCGAAAGGCATCCGTAAAAAGCAATACATACCACATGGGGTGATGAATGATGTCTTCTCCTCATCTTCTCTTGTCATGAAGATCTGATGGTACCCTGAGTAGGCGTCGAGGAATGATAGCAGGTCACACCCGGCCGTGGAGTCAACAATCTGGTCGATGCGCGGTAACGGGAAAGGATCTTTTGGACAGGCTTTATTGATATCTGTGTAATTGATACACGGCCTCCACTTCTCGTTCGCCTTGCGCACCACTACCGGATTGGCCAGCCACGTCGGATGGAGCACCCCTCTTACCAAGCCTGCTGCCTCTAGCTTCCTGATTTCTTCCGTGATGAACTCCTGCCTCTCCAGAGCTTGCTTCCCGACCACCTGCTTGATGGGCCGTGCATGAGGACAGACAGCAAGATGGTGCTAAATCACTTCCCTGGGAACGCCGGGATGTCGGATGCTTGCCATGCAAACACATGGACATTCGCCCGCAGGAAAGTGATGAGCTAGATTTTCTATTTGCCATCGAGGGTGGAGCTTATGGTGAAAGCTCCTCCCATTCCGTCCTCCTTGACGGGCACCTTCTTGGTCTCTGGTGGTGCAGCTCTGGACTTCTTGCTCTTGCCGGTGGAGCTCTCTGGTACATCCTCTATGGGAGCGCAACACCCCGAAGAGGTGCGCTTGCCAGAGTGGGTGCAAGGAGTCTCACCGGTCTTCTTTCCTCCTGGGGCTTCAACGGCAGGAGCGAGTGCCTTGGCGGCAGCTACTGCAACCGCTTCCTGGTAGATTTGGTCAGTGCAAATCAACGCATCTTTCTTGTCGGAGGGGATGGTGATGATGTTCATCGGCCCGGGCATCTTCAGTGTGTTGTAGGCATAGTGAGAAGCCGCCATGAACTTGGCCAGCGCCGGGCGGCCGAGGATCCCGTTGTAAGGCAAGGGGATCTCGGCTACATCAAAGACAATCCTCTCCGTCCTATAGTTCAACTCGCCCCCAAACGTCACGGGCAGCGTGACCTTTCCCTTTGGCTGGCTCCTCCCCGGGTTGACCCCTTGAAACGTGCCCGTCTCCTCGAGGTCTCCATCAGGGATCTACAGCCTCTTGATCACAACAGGCAAGATCAAGTTCAGACCGGCCCCGCCGTCAACTAGCATCTTTGTCACCTTGAGGTTGCGGATCGTTGGTGAAACCAACAATGGCAAGCACCCAACTGCAGTAGTGCGGTCAGGTTAGTACTCGGTGTCGAAGATGATAGGTGTGCTGGACCACTTCAGTGGCTTCCGTCCATCGAGTGACGGCTCCACCACTGTGATCTCACGCGCCCACTACTTGAGCTGGTGGTGGGATGTATGCAGCGAGGTGCCACCATCAATGCACATGGCCTCTGTAGCTTTCTAGAACTCATGGTCGCCGGACTCATCGTCCTCGTCATGATCATCGTCTTCTTGCTTTTGGTCGCGGCCCCGGGCGGGCCTCTCCTGCTGATTATCCTTGCCGTGACGGCCTCCTTGGCCGCCATGCTTCTTGCCAGATCCTTCGGCACTGTCTTGGCCCTTCTCCTTGTCCCGCCGCTCATATTCGGCTTTCTGCTTCTCAGTGAGTAGCTCAACTTGTCGACAGTTCTGAAGGTCATGGCCTTTGGTGCGGTGGATCTTGCAATACTGCTTAGGAGCCCCCTTGCTTGTCGGCAGCCGCCAAGGCCCGACAAGCGGCACACCCGGCAACCTCCTTGCCGGGGTCACTTGACTTGGCATTTTTGGCAGCGCCGGTGTCGTCGGATCCTTCGACGGCAAGCATGGTCTTGCCCTTGCGCTTCCTGTTACGGCGCCGGCCCTTCTTTGCCGGGGCGGCGGTGTCATCCGTGGAGTCACTTTCCGTGCCAGTGTCCTCACCGGGGTACTTCCTCCCCTCTTTAGCTCGAGAGCACCGATCGGCCAAAACATAAAGCTCGGCCACATCCTTGACCTTGTTCATCGCCAGCTCCTCACGCATCTTGCGGTTACGCACATTCTGATGGAATGCACTGATCACGGTGGCATGATAAACGTCTGGGATGTTATACTGCACTCGGCTGAACCTTTGGATGTACTTGCGCAAGTTTTCTCCTTACTTCTAGGGGATGATGTGCAAATCGCTTGCCTGGCCAAGAGCTTGGTGGACTCCAGTAAAGGCGCCAACAAACTCATGACACAGATCTGACCAGGAAGAAATGGAGTCCACCGGCAAGTGCATCAACCATGACATAACATTGGTCTTGAGTGCCAACGGGAAGTAATTGGCAAGCACTTTATCGTTGCGGGCCCCAGCAGCTTGCATCGCATTGGTGTAGATGCTGAGGAACTCTGACGGGTGAGTCTTGCCGTTGTACTTCTCGCCAACGTCGGGTTGAACGTGCGGTGGGAGGGCCACTGGAACTGCCGCAGCTCCCAGGTGAAGGCCGGGCAGCCCACCTCGTAGGGTAGGCCACCGTAGCCTCCCGGTGCTGGGTGGTCCATAGTGGGACCTGCCCGCCTGTCCGACTAGTGGCGCGCATCACGCCGGCGCTCGATGGTGGTTCGAGCATCTTAAAGGGATCACTCCCGAAGAACTTGACGCTGGTCGCGGTGGGTCCGCGGATCGGACGACGCTATGGAGATATCATCACGAGCGTCATCGCGACAGATCGACACCCGTGGCGGCTGGTGTGGAGGAGGAGAGTGCACCATGGCTGCATCGCCCCCGGCCCGTCCACCGCTTGCATGCGGTGGCTCGACAGAGCGATGGCCTACGGGCCCCGCTGGTCGCGGCTCATCTTTGTTGGCGATGCAGACGAGGCTCCGAACAGTGGCTCTCCATTCGTCAAGCTTCTCCGCAGCGGGAGGAAAGTCGAGGAGCAGCTGCGTGCGCGCTAGAGCTTCTGCTGGTGTGGGCGGCGGCGAAAGCTGCGTGGACCGTGGCGCACTTCGACTTCTAACTATGTTAGAAGGAGCCCTATCACGGCCCTGCGGCTGTCCGCCATTTTCACCAGCACCTTGGCGTGCATGCTGGCCCTCCTCGTCATGTGAACGGCGCGCGGGACTCTTCCCATGGCGGCGCCCAGAGTCACCAGCGGGGCGGCGCTGCTCATCATGCACAACTTGAGAAGAGCATGCCGTGAGCACCAGTTGGTGTCTTGGAGGTCGCCGCGCCGCCGTCTAGTGGCACGACGACGCCCCTGGAGGGCCCCGCGCCGCCTGCGGGGGGCCCAACTCCGTCTCTGGAGTTTGCGGCGTGTGGCTCATCGCCTGGTGTACGAACGACACCACTCACCATGCCCAGACTGCCAGGGTGATGTGGATGTTCACGGGCCGCGCCACGTGTTCTTTCCGCGACTGGCCCGCTACTGGTCCACACCGGTACAGGTAGTTCGGTTCTGGATGAACCGATCGCCATGGTCGCCTTTCTCTTGGGAGCCATGGCGACGAAGAACTATGCTACTAGCTGCTAAACCAGATTCTCACTACTGCGTCCCCCTACCTGGCGCGCCAGAGATATCAGTGGGAAATGACACCTATGGGATCACGAGGATCCCTTGCGACAGTTGCGGGGTGTGGGGTGGTGAGAAGAGCAGGATCAGCAGTCAGCACCAACACTCAGGTCGTTTACTGAGGTTCGGGCCGTGAGGATGCGTAATACCCTAGTCCTGCTTTTGTTTGTATATCTGTGTTCTTGGAGTTATTGAGCTAGCTACAATGAGCGTAACTTGTCCAAGGGTCCAAATCCCTCTCCTGGATGCCTTGGGCCTCCTTTTATAGGCAAGGGGGTCACCATAGTGGCACACAGGAGGTGGCATCAGGGTACTGTGGTTAAGCCTATCGCTTGTCGTTACAGGACAAGACGCATTTAATGCGCCCCTGACGTGTCCCCCTTCACTTTATCGCCGCTTCGCCCTACCTTGACACGTGCCTGGGCCAGCAAGGCAGTCAGCGCCATGTAGTCTGGCAGGCTGTTGAGGTGGCGCGATGCTAGGGCCTTCACGAAGATTTGCATGCCACCACGTAGGCATGCGTTGAGTTAGCCAAGGAGCCTCATGTCGACACGCTGGCGCCTGCCCAGCTGGTGGGCTGGCAGCTGCATGGGAGTGGTGGTAGAAACTTGGCGGGTGTGGGCCTGGCTATGGCCTCGCGGATGTCCTCAGCAAGGGCCTTGCCGGGGCCCCGGCAAGGGTCTTGCCATGGCGTTGCGGTCGTCCCCAGCAAGGATCTTGCCGGGGGTCTTGTTGGTTTCCTTGGCAAGGATCTCGCCGAGGTTCGTCGTCTTCTAATCCTCTTCTGATTTGAAGTGTTTCTTGTCTTCACAAAGATCTGCATGCCATCACGGAGGCGCCTCCCGAGCCCAGGTCCCAACGTGGTTGGAGGCTCTGGAGAAACTAGGGCTCAAGGGTGGTGCGCTCCGCTGGTGTTGGGTAAGCTGCCCCAGCAAGGTCCTTGTCAGGGGTGTGGAGGCCGCCCCGGCAAGGGTCTTGCTGGGGAAAACCACCTCTCCTTCTTGCTCTTTATGCCTCTGTCTTGGCATTGCTTTGGCCGTCTTGCGGCTTTGATTCCCTGTCTATGCCCTGCTTAAGTGTGGTCGTGGGTGCAGCTCTGACTGCCCGTGCACAAATAAAGGGGTACAAAGGAGTGCCCCTACTTTAGTACACCATCATAGGATGGACAGAAATATAGGTTGCCTCACAACCTAGGGTAAATGAGGTTATTCGTTTAATAGAAAAGGAATATTCCCCAAGAAGAAGAATAAAGGGGTTGGGCTAGAGTGGAAATGGCATGATATTGGAATAGGTTTGATAATGATGAACCTCTTGAGAGAAGAAGAAATGATGATCCCCCAGGTTTCAAGTCCACAGATCCACTCCAAAAAGAAAAATCAGCGCAAAAAACAAATAAATCGAAAAGAAAAAGAAAGGGCCAAAAACCAGGCTGTTACAACATCAACATCAACTCTATTGCCCTACTGATGAAGCGTGAGTAGTCCACCACAGACCTACGTGTCCATAGCTAGTAGCTAGATGGCTTCTTCTCTCTCTTTGATTCTCAATACCATGTTCTCCTTCATGTTCTTGGAGATCTATGCGATGTAATACTCTTTTGCAGTGTGTTTGTCGAGATCTGATGAATGTTGGATTTATGATTAGCTTATATGTGAATATTATTTTAATCTCCTCTTAATTCTCATATGTAGGATTTGGTATCTTTGTATTTCTCTTCGATTATCAGTTTGGTTTGGCCAACTAGATTGGTATTTCTTGGAATGGGAGAGGTGCTTAGGTTTGGGTTCAATATTGCGTGATTTCACCCAGTGATAAAGTAGAGGTAGCGAGACACATATTGCATTGTTGCCATTGAGGATAAAAAGATGGGATTTTCATCATATTGCTTGAGTTAATTCCTCTACATCATGTCATCTTACTTAATGCGTTACTCTGTTCTTTATGAACATAATACTCTAGATGCAGGCATGACTCGGTCGATGTGTGGAGGAATAGTAGTAGATGCAAAATCGTTTCTGTCTACTTGACACGGAAGTGATTCCCATATTTCATAGTCATTGCCTTGGATATCATCATAACTTTGCACTTTTCTATCAATTGCTCGACGGTAATTTGTTCGCCCACTGTATTATTTGCCTTCATGAGAGAAGCCTCTAGTGAAACCTATGGCCCCCGAGTCTAGTTTCCATCATATTAGTTTCTGATCTACTATTTTGCAATCTTCTATTTTCAGATCTATAAACCAAAAAACCCAAAAATATTTCATCTTTTGTTTAGTTCTATTTATCTATCTCTGTCAGATCTCACTTTTTCAAGTGACCGTGAAGGGATTGACAACCACTTAATCGCGTTGGGTGCAAGTGTTTGATTGTTTGTGCAGGTATTGGTGATTTGCGCGTTCTTCTCCTACTAGATTGATACCTTGGTTCTCAACCTAAGGGAAATACTAATCTCTGCTTTGCTGCATCACCCTTTCCTGTTCAAGAGAATAACCAACGCAAGTTCGAGAAGTAGCAGGAAGAATTTCTGGCGCCGTTGCTGGGGAGATCTATGCCAAGTTAAGACATACCAAGTACCAGTTTTGGATGTTTTATATGCACTAATATGCTATTTTTTATTATTTTTGGGACTAACCTATTAACCTAGAGCCTAGTGTCAGTTTCTGTTTTTCCTTGTTTTTGAGTTTCAGAGAAAAGGAATACCAAACGGAGTCCAAACGGAGTCCAAACGGAATAAAACTTCACGATGATTTTTCTTGGACCAGACGACACCCAGGAGACTTGGAGTTCAAGTCAGAAGAGCCATGAGGTGGCGACAAGGGTGGAGGGCATGCCCAGGGGGTAGGGCGCGCTCCCGACATTTGTGGGGCCCTCGTGACCCCCCTGACCTAGTTCTTCCTCCTATATATTTGCAAATATTCCCAAACCACCAGAAGCATCCACGAAAGCACTTTTCCACCGCCGCATCCTTCTGTTCCTGTGAGATCCCATCTTGGGGCCTTTTTTGGCATCCTGCCGGAGGGGGGTTCGATCACGGAGGGCATCTACATCAACTCTATTGTTCTCCTGATGAAGCATGAGTAGTCCACCGGGTCTATTTTCTATCATATTAGTTTCTGATCTACTATTTTGCAATCTTTTATTTTCAGATCTATAAACCAAAAAACCCAAAAAAAAATCATTTTTAGTTCTATTTATCTATCTCTATCATATATCACTTTTGCAAGTGACCGTGAAGGAATTGACAACCCCTTTATCGCGTTGGGTGCAAGTGTTTGATTGTTTGTGCAGGTATTGGTGATTTGCGCGTTCTTCTCCTACCGGATTGATACCTTGGTTCCCAAACTGAGGGAAATACTTATCTCTACTTTGCTGCATCACCATTTCCTCTTCAAATGAAAAACCAACGCAAGCTCAGAAGTAACAATGACTACTACTACACCGACAGAGTCTACTACTACGTGGAGACTACTGACGACCAGGAGTAATTAGTAGGCCCCAGGCAGGAGGCCTACGCCTTTTCGATCTCGATGTCGTTGTTTTGCTAGCCTTCTTAAGGCAAACTTGTCTACTTATGTCTGTAATCAGATGTTGTTGCTTCCGCTGAATTATGTATTCGAGCCTTCATGGCCCTGGCTTGTAATATAAAGCTTTATGTTTGAATTTGTGTCTAGAATTGTGTTGTGATATCTTCTCGTGAGTCTCTGATCTTGATCATGCGCATTTGCTTGCATTTTTATTGCACGATTGAGTCGGGGGCATCACATCACCCCAACACGACACCTCAAAGTGCAACAAATACTTTTTTCCTAATATGGCAGGGTTAGGTATGGTTTCACTGTAGCAACTATTCACATCCTGTAATTACTATTTTTCCATTGTGGTGACCCCTTAGTCTATAAAAGGAGGCCCATGGCTACCTCTACAAAGGTCAACACTTTGCTCAATTACGCATAGCAACTGCACTTCCCCATGCACCCTGCTCGCAAGCTGCACTCCTTGTAATCTGAGCTCATACACGATCAATCCACCAAAGCAGGAGTAGGGTTTCACACCTCACGATTGCCCGAACCTGGGTAAACTCCATGTATTTATTGCTCGATCTGCTCTTTGTGCTCATTGATCCCCTCAGCCAAACCGCAAAGGGGCCTTTGTCGGTCCCATAGATTGTTGTACCTCGACAACATCCTAGCATCGTCCTTGGCCACGTAGTGGCCCTTGTAAACGATATGCTCATAGACGTGGGTGATTAGGTCGATAGTTTCTTACGGACTGTAATAGGGAGCACAATTTAGATTTTTTTTCTATCTTAGAAACAAGTAGACGTGATTTCTCGTTAAGTCTCATTAAATGTTTTTCTGGTCGCATTGACTTCACTTGGATTTCACATCCGCCTAGGGGCCATTCTGGGGGCATATTACTCTGCGTGAATATAGGGACTATGGATGTGTTGGCTACTTCTTATGGTGAGTATCATATTAAACTCCATGTCCGCCGGCAACTTCACATGGACCCATGTCACCATGTACAGTGCAGCCCAGGATGAATTCAAGGCCGACTTTCTTTGTGACCTGGTTAATCTGGCAAAGAATAATCCCCATCCTATTCGGACAGGGGGTGATTTTAATTTGATCAGATTCCCAAACAAGAAAAATCATGGTAGGTTTGATAATCATTGGCCTTTCCTGTTCAACGCTATTATTGACAGTCTTGATCTCTCTATTATTGATAGTATTGATCTGTGAGAGGTTTCCATGATTAGAAGATAGTTCACTTGGGAGAACAGTCTCCATGAACTGACAAACGAGATATTAGATCACGTGTTAAAGGACACCAAATGAAAACCTAAATTCCCTATGGTTCTCATGTGTGCATTACCTCATGTCGAGGCTCTCTCAGACCACGCCCCCATCCTCCTAACCACGGGTTTGCCATGACCACAAACTAGGTGCAAATTCAAGTTCGAACTTGGTTGGCTGCTCCATGATGGCTTTCATGATATGGTCGAGGAGGTATGGGAGAAACCTATAACCGGGCTTACTCCAACACATAAATGGAATAATAAAATACATGCAACACATAAATTCCTTGGTGGTTGGGCTAGGCATACTACGGGTATTCTCAAAAAAGAAAAGATTTATCTCATGTCTATTATTTGCGATTTAGAAGCCTTGGTAGAGGTGCAATCGCTATGGAACATGACATTGAAATCAAGAGTTAATTGAATGCACAAATAGCTCGACTTCTGGGAGAATAGGAGCTCAAAGGTACCAACATTCAAACTCTTAATTTATTCTCAAAGGGAATTCAGATACTAGATATTTCCATGGTGTAGCCAATGGAAGACATCGGAAGAAACTTATTCATTCTCTTATTCAAGAGGAGGGTACGATTGAAGGTCATAAGAAACTTAAATCTTACATTACTAATTATTATAAAAAATATATTTGGGGCTGCAGAAGAGGGTAACTGTTACTTCTTGAGCTTGCGTTGGTTTTTCCTTTGAAGAGGAAAGGATGATGTACCAAAGTAGAGATAAGTATTTCCCTCAGTTAAGAACCAAGGTATCAATCCAGTAGGACGTACACGCAAGTCCCCAATGATCGCACCTACACAACCAAACGAATACTCGCACCCAATGCGATAAAGGGGTTGTCAATCCCTTCACGGTTACTTGCAAGGATGAGATCTTACAGAGATAGGTATAAAAGATAAATAAAAGTGCAAAAGTAAATAAATTGCAGCAAGGTATTTTTGGGTTTTTGGTTTTATAGATCTGAAAATAATATGATAAAAATAGACAAGGGGGGCATAGGTTTCACTAGAAGCTTCTCTCTTGAAGAAAGCATACGGTGGGTATACAAATTACTGTTGAGCAATTGATAGAAAAGCGCATAGTTATGATGATATCTAAGGCAATGATCATGAATCTAGGCATCTCGTCCGTGACAAGTAGAGCGACTCCTGCCTGCATCTACTACTATTACTCCACACATCTACCGCTATCCAGCATGCATCCGGTGTATTAATTTAACAAGAATGGAGTAATGCCTTAACCAAGATGACATGATGTAGAGGGATAGATCCAATCAATATGGTAAAAAAATCATATTTTTATCCTTAATGGCAACAATAAAAATACATGCCTTGCTACCCCTTCTATCACTAGGTGAGGACACCGCAAGATTGAACCCAAAACAAAGCACCCCTCCCATTGCAAGATACATCAATCTAGTTGGCCAAACCAAATCAATGGATCAGAGAGAAATACAAAGCTAGCTTAATCATGCATTAAAGATTCCAAAGAAGACTCAAATAATATTCATAGACAATCTAATCATAAATCCACAATTCATCAATCTCAAAAAATGCACCGCAGAAGAAGATTACATCGAATAGAACTCCAAGAACATCGAGTAGAACATTGTATTGAAGATCAAAGAGAGAGAAGAAGTCATCTAGCTACTAGCTATGGACCCGTAAGTCTATGGTAAACTACTCACACATCATCGGAAGGGCAGCAAGGTTGGTGTAGTGGCCCTCCGTGATCAAATCCCCCTCCGGCAACGTATTGGAAACGGCCCCAAGATGGGATGTCATGGGAAAAGAAGCTTGCGGCGGCGGAAAAGTACTTTTAGTGTCCCCTCTGGTATACGGAGAATATTTGGGTATTTATGGAGCTGGAATTAGTGTAAGAGGAGTCCCAGGGGCCCACAAGCTCATAGGGCGCCCCCTAGGGTGCGCCTGGTGAACTTGTGGGTCACCCGTGGCTCTTCTGACCTCCCCCAGAAGCTTCATGGGTGTCTTCTTGTCAAGAAGTTTCGTTCTGTCTGGTATTGATTTTCTGTAAAAGACAAAAAACAAGAAAAAATAGAAAACTGGCACTGGGCACTAGGCTAATAGGTAGTCCCAAAAATGATATAAAATAGCATAATAATGCATATAAAACATCCAATATGGATAATATAGTAGCATGGAACAATCAAAAATTATAGATACGTTGGAGACGTATCAAGCATCCCCGAGCTTAATTCATGCTCGTCCTCGAGTGTGTAAATGATAAAAACAAATTTTTTTGATGTGGAATGCTACCTCACATGTTTATCAAGTAATCTTTCTTTATTGTGGCATGAATATTCAGATCCATAAGATTCAAAACAAATGTTTCATATTGACATAAAAGCAATAATACTTCAAGCATACTAAATGAAGCAATCATGTCTTCTCAAAATATCATGGCTAAAGAAAGTTATCCCTACAAAATCATATAATCTTGTCATGATCTATCTTCATCACACAAAGTATTTATCATGCACAACCCCGATGACAAGGCAAGCAAATGTTTCATACTTTTAATGTTCTCAAACTTTTTCAACTATCATGCAATACATGAGCGTGAGCCGTGGATATAACACTATAGGTGGAATAGAATATGATGGTGGAGGTTGTGTGGAGAAGACAAAAAAGGAGAAAGTCTCACATTGACGAGGCTAATCAATGGGCTATGGAGATGCCCATCAATTCATGTCAATGCAATGAGTAGGGATTGCCATGCAGCGGATGCACTAGAGTTATAAGTGTATGAAAGCTCAAAACAAAACTAAGTGGGTGTGCATCCAACTTGCTTGTTCACGAAGCCTAGGAAATTTGAGGAAGCCCATCATTGGAATATACAAGCCAAATTATATAATGAAAAATTCCCACTAGTAATATATGAAAGTGAGAAAATAGGAGACTCTCTATATGAAGAACATGGTGCTACTTTGAAGCACAAGTGTGGAAAAAGATAGTAACATTGTCCCTTCTCTCTTTTTCTCTCATTTTTTATTTTATTTACTTATTTATTTTATTTTGGGCTCTTTGGACTCTTTTTTTACATTTTGGGATCTTTGGCCTCTTTTTTTATTTAAGTCTGGAGTCTCATCCTGACTTGTGGGGAATCATAGTCTCCATCATCCTTTCCTCACATAGGACAATGCTCTAATAATGATGATCATCACACTTTTATTCACTTACAACTCAAGAATTACAACTCGATACTAGAAAAAAATATGACTCTATAAGAATGCCTCATGCTTATGAGAGCAATACGACAATGATGATATGTGTCACAATAAAATGGAACAGTGGAAGTTGCATGGCAATATATCTCGGAGTGGCTATGGAAATGCCATAATAGGTAGGTACAGTGGCTGTTTTGAGGAAGATATAAGGTGGCTTATGTGTGAAGGAGCATATCATATCATGGGATTTGGATGCACCGGCGAAATTTGCACCAACTCTCAAGGTGAGAAATGTGATAGCCTGGCTTATTAGGGATAATAGACTACTCATATCAATAAGGAATTCCTTCTTTTCCGGGAGCCCATTCAGAAAGAACTCCAAAGTTAAGCGTGCTCAGCTTGGAGTAATTTTAGGATGGGTGACCAATCGGGAAGTTGCTCTCGAGTGCGCATGAGTGAGGACAAATTGCACAGAAAAGACTAGTATTTATCTTTGGGGCCAGTCTAGATCCCGCTAGGAGTAACGACCACCGGCGGGTGTGTCCGGGGCGCTACAAGTTGGTATCAGAACTGACCCTCGCGGTTACATGGATGTTTGCGGATAGGTGCACGGTCATGTTGTGCATGACGTTTGTGACCCATCACGGCACACGGCATGGCACATGCACCGGACTGGATGCATAGATGTATGTGCCAAGAGGGAATGTTCCTGTGGCCTGACGAGGACGTCGATTCCTTTGAGTGGGGGTGTATGTGATAGCCTGGCTTATTAGGGATGATAGACTACTCATATCAATAAGGAATTCCTTCTTTTTCGGGAGCCCATTCAGAAAGAACTCCAAAGTTAAGCGTGCTCGGCTTGGAGTAATTTCAGGATGGGTGACCGACCGGGAAGTTGCTCTCGGGTGCGCACGAGTGAGGCCGAAGTGGGCAGAAAAGACTAGTATTGATCTGTGGGGCCAGTCTAGATCCCACCAGGGGTAACGACCAGCGGCGGGTGTATCCGGGGCACCACAAAGAAGGGCAATGCATGGTACCGAAGAGGCTAGCAATGGTGGAAGGGTGAGAGTGTGTATAATCCATGGACTCAACATTAGTCATAAAGAACTCACATACTTATTGCAAAAGTTTATTAGCCATCGAAACAAATTACTAATATGCATGCTCCTAGGGGGATAGATTGGTAGGAAAAGGCCATCGCTCGTTCCCTCCCGCCACTCATAAGGAAGACAATAAAAGATAAATCATGCTCCAACTTCATCGCATAACTAAAGACCATACGTGCATGCTTCGGGAATCACAAACCTTAACACAAATATTCTTACTGATCCACCATTACTCACTAGAATGACTCTTATATCACCATCTTTATATCTAAAAACAAATGCAAGGAATCAAACTTCTCATATATTCAATGATCCTCATGAAAGTTTTTATTATATCCCGCTTGAATACCCATCATATTAGGACTAAATTCATAACCTAAGAAAATTGCCATACTATTTTTAAGACTCTTAAATTAATATAAGTGAAGCATGAGAGTTCATCAATTTCTACAAAATAAAACAACCACCATGCGCTAAAAAGATATAAGTAAAGCACTAGAGGAACTACCTAGCTCAAAAGATATAAGTGAAGCACATAGAGTATTCTAATGAATTCACGATTAATGTGTGTCCCAATCAAAAGGTGTGTACAGCAAGGATGATTATGGAAAACTAAAAATCAAAGACTCATATAATACAAGATGCTCCAAGAAAAGCACATATCATGTGGTGAATAAAAATATAGCCTCAAGAAATTTTACCGACGGATTGAAGTCAAAAGAGGGGATGCCATTCGGGGCATCCCCAAGATTAGATGCTTGGTTGTCCTTGAGTATTACCTTGGAGTTCCTTGGGAATCCCCAAGATTAGGCTCTTGCCACTCCTTATTCCGTAGTCCATCAAAACTTCACCCAAAACTTGAAAACTTCACAACAGAAAACTCAACAAAAAACTCATGAGATCCATTAGTGAAACAAAGCAAATAACCACTTTTAGGTACTGTTGTAAACTCATTCCAATTTTATATTGGTGTTATATCTACTGTATTATAACTTCCCCATGGTTCATACCCCCCGATACTACCCATAGATTCATCAAAATACGCAAACAATACAATGGAAATAGAATCTGTCAAAAATAGAATAGTCCGTAGTAATCTGGACTTTAGCCAAACTTATGTAACTCCAAAAATTCTGAAGAATTAGGAAAAGAGAGGAAATTCATATAGCAATCTTGTGTGAAAAAATCAGAGTTTTTGTCGTTCCAATGAATTTTAACAATTCTTCTGCTGGATGAAAAACTTTTGTTTTCAGCAAAATCAAATCAACGATCTACCAAAGTATCCAAAAGATCTTACTTGGCTCAAACACTAATTAAAACACTAAAGCTCAATGTCACATCCCTAGCTTTACCCTGGCCTTGGACTAGCTTGGTTGCTGCATCATGTTTAAATTCAAATGAAATTTGAACTGAGGAATTCAGAAGCCTCAAAACCCTAATTAAAAGAAGGGCAAGCACCCTTTAAATTGCATTCTGTGAATCCAAAATGCCCTAAAAATAGTTTTGTGAATTTTGGCAAGAGTTATATATCAAACCAAAATTCTGGAATATTTTAAGGAATTATTTGGTCTCTGAATTTAAATCAATAATCTACTTGAATTTGGGGATATATTCATAATATATAATGAATATATTTTCAAATGCTTTGAAATGTTTTATGTACTTTTGGAATAGTCCAGAGAGGTAACATAAAATATTTCAGAATGTTTTGGCACTGTATGAAATTATTTTGAATTTGAAAACAATGGCAAAAGATATTAAATAAAACAAACAGAACAAAAAAATAATAAAAAGAACAGAGCTTACCTGGGCCACTTACCGCAGCCTACCTGGCCCAGCCCCCCCAGCCGGCCCAGCCCACCTCCCTCCTTGTCCTCTTCTTCCTCTGCCAGTAGGCAGAGGCGAGGCGTGGCGCGCGCCCAAAGAGCGCCGGCCACCTCCTGCTTCGCCGTGGCAGCCTCCCCGACTCCCTCGCGACGCCACGGAGCCGCCCTCGCCCCCTGCACCTCCCCTCTCTCCCCCTGGACCCCATTCCCTCCTCTGTTTCCCTCTCGCGCACACCACCGAGCAGAGCTCGCCGCCATCGTCGCCGTACCCATGGCCACCGGCCACCCCTAGCCTCACTGACGCCCCAGGAAGCTCCGCCGGTCCTCCCTCGACCTCCTCGTCGTGTCACGCGACCATAAGAGCCCCGGAACGCCACCCCCGACGTTTTCCCCTCGCCGGCCGCTGAGGATCTTCTCCGTCGATTCGGCCACTCCGGCGCGCCCCCGAGCCGGCTAATCATCCTTACGGCACTGCTGTGAGCTCCTACGCCTCCCCTCCCTCTTTCCCCCTTCGATTGCGCCCTGTAGCCGCCGCCCCACGAGCACCCGAAGCCGCCGTCCTCCATGGCCGGTGAGCTCCGTGCTCCCGAGCTTCTCCGCCTGCGCTCGTTGCCTCCGGGTGTTCCTGGTGACCCCAGCATCCTGTAGAGCCCATCGGCCGCGCCCGCCGTGCCGTGTAACGCCGAAACCGAGCACGCCCGAGCTCCGGCCGTCGCTGCCGAGCTCGAGGCCATCGTCTCCAGCCGCCCTAGCTACTGCTGCTTGCTGAAATGGGCGCGGGTGAGCTCCAGCTCCCCGTAACCGCTCTCCTCCGTCCATTTGGACGCCGGAGGAGCGAGCCCGCACCCTCCGCCGCGCCTGTTGCCACCGGCGACGAGCCGCCGGTGGGTTAGGCCCTGCTGACCAGGGGTTTGACCCCCCTGGGTCGATGACAGGTGGGGCCAGCCCCCCTGTTAATTAGTTAGTTTATTTTAAATTAATTACCCCCCCCTGCTGACACTGACATGTGGGCCCTAGTGCCCTAATCCTTAATTAAACCAAAATAAACCCCCCCTGTTTAACCTGTGACGCTGACATATGGGTCCCACAGGTCAGTTTGACCTGGACGGCGCCCGTTGACTTGCTGACGTCACTATGAGGTCATGCTGACGCAATAAGTATTTTCTGGATTTAAAATAATTCAGAAAATTCCAGAAAATGCCTAAAACTTCTAAAATTCATAGAAATTCAACCGTAACTCCAAATTAAATAAATTATATATGAAAAATTATCAGAAAAATTCAAGGAATCCATCTGTACCATTTTGATGCATGTTAGAACAACTTATCACTACTGTTTAGGGCAAATGAAGTGAATGGCATTTGAATAATCACATATGGAGTTTGAATTGAATTTTATATTCAAACCAACTTCATTTAATCTGTTGCTAGTTGCATTAGCCCAAAAACACATTCATTTTGCCATGTCATGATCATGCATCATATTGTGCATTGCATTGATTGTGTTTCTTTCTGTGTTGCCGGTATTTGTCCCCTCTCGATAAACGTGATACCGATGATGTGATCGTTGACACTGATGAAGACTCAATGTTATCTTCAGAAGTGCCAGGCAAGCAAAACCCCCTTGTTCATTCCGATACAATCCTACTCTCTCGCTCCTGCTCTCTTTTACTGCATTAGGACAACACCGATTCAACTGTTACATGCTGCGGTAGCTGAACCCCTTTATCCTCTGCATGACCTGTCATTCCACAGTAATTAGATGAAACCCACTAGCATGAGTAGGAGTTGTTTGAGCCCTGTGGTGCCTACTCATTCATGCTTGTTTGTCATGCCTGCTACTGCTTAGAGTTGAGTCAGGTCTGATTCATCGGGGATGAATCAGAGGTGTGTGAACATGTCCTACTGTGTGTGAGCTAAGTGTGTGAACACGATTTGGTAAAGGTAGCGGTGAGAGGCCATGTAGGAGTACATGGTGGGTTGTCTCATTGCAGCCGTCCTCAGGAACTGAGTTCTGTGTTTGTGATCCATGATTCAGCTACTACCACGCATTGGGCCCGAAACCAATGGACCCTCTCGGCTTCTTAATCACCCTTGTCCTCTGTCCAGGAGTTGCAAGTAGTTTCTGGTGTTTGTAGTATGCTGGAGGCCGTGCGCAGCGCTGACCGTAGGGGTGGGCTGTGATGCGGTAGGCACGTGGCCGGGTAAACCGGGCGCCCGTTTGGTGTCACGGAACCCTGTTCACATCGTTTGGGGCTGTGAGCGAAACTCCAGCCGAATCTCCTCATGGATGGAACCCGAATAGGCGATAAACCTGGACTAGAGACTTGAGTGTTTAGGCAGGCCGTGGCCGACACCCACGTTGGGCTTCCGCTTGAAGGTTGCCGAGTACATGTCGTGTAAACGGCGGTAAGTGGTGAGAGCGTGTGTGAAGAAGTACACCCCTGCAGGGTTAATATGATCTATTCGAATAGCTGTGTCCGCGGAAAAGGACTTCTGGGTTGCTTATATCAGTTCATAGACAAGTGAAAGTGGATACTCTAAAATACGCAAGATAAGCGTGAGTGCTATGGATGGCGTTCTCGTAGGGAGACGGGAGCGGTTCCATAGTGGTGTATTGGTTGGTGAATATGTGGACTCGTGTGCGCCACCTCAAAAGAGTTACTCGCAGTCGTAGTTTAGGATAGCCACCGAGTCAAAGCTGGCTTGCTGCAGTTAAACCCCACCATCCCCTTTGTTGATAATGATGCATATGTAGATAGTTCTGATGTAAGTCTTGCTGGGTACATTTGTACTCACGTTTGCCTATTTTATGTTTTTGCAGAGAGACTTCGGTCTCACTAGTAGTTCCACGTGGACTTCGACGTTTAGCTTGTTACCTCAGCTACGATCTTGTGCCTCGGCAGGATTGGTAGATAGTCAGGCTTCTCAGCCTTTTTCATTTATAGATGTCTGTACTCAGACATGATAGCTTCCGCTTGTGCTTTGTTTTGTATGCTCTGAATGTTGGGTCATGAGACCCATGTTTGTAATATCTCGCTCCTCGGAGCCTAATGAATAAATTACTTGAGTCATAGAGTCATGTTGTGATGCCATGTTGTATTTGCACATATCAAGCATATTGTGTGTATGTTATTGAAATGCTTGGTATGTGTGGGATCTGACCATCTAGTTGTTTATCTTTAGTAGCCTCTCTTACGGGGAAATGTCTCCTAGTGTTTCACTGAGCCATGGTAGCTTGCTACTGCTCCGGAACACTTAGGCTGGCTGGCATGTGTCCTTCTTCGTTCCTGTGTCTGTCCCTTCGGGGAAATGTCACGCGATGAATACCAGAGTCCTGTTAGCCCGCTACAGCCCGGTTCACCGGAGTCCTGCTAGCCCAGTGCTACAGCCTGGATTCACTCGCTGATGACCGACACGTTCGATGCTGGGTCATGGATGCCTGTCCCTGTAAGTCTGTGCCACTTTGGGTTTACGACTAGCCATGTCAGCCCGGGCTCCTTATCATATGGATGCTAGCGACACTGTCATATACGTGTGCCAAAAGGCGCAAACGGTCCCGGGCAAAGGTAAGGCGACACCCGTGGGAATACCGTGCGTGAGGCCGCAAAGTGATATGAGGTGTTACATGCTAGATCGATGTGGCATTGAGTCGGGGTCCTGACAGCGTTGGTATCAGAGCTTGACTACCTGTAGGATTACCAAGCCAAACTGGTCGAAGTTGAGTCTAGAAATTCTTTGGTTATATAAGGGAATTGATTGTGGGATGGAACGTAAGGCTCTTTTTACTCCTTATACCTCATGGCCTTCTGATCTGAGTCATCATCTTCTCTTCTATGGGGATTAAGAACTAGGTTATCTCTTCTTTCCATCAGGATCACGTGTTACTAATCCGTAGACTTATAGAATTGTTGGAATTAAGCCTCGTTTCAGATCCTATTACTTCCGTATGTTAATTGTTGATCTCGAGACCTTGATGTGTGGGCCCAGGCGCCTGCCTAATTAGTGTTAGGTTAGTTAGTGTTAATTAACTTAGTTAATTAGGTGAGCCACTGACATGCGGGCCCCGCCCGGCTAACTAAGTTAGTTAGGGCTAATCATATTTAGGTTAGTCACTGACCAGTGGGCCCAATCCAGTTAGTTAGGGCTAACTAACTTGGTTAGTTGACTGGGTCACTGACCAGTGGGTCCCACTGGTCAGGTTTGACCTGGTCGACGCCTTTGACCTGCTGACGTCACCCCGGCGTCATGCTGACGCAGTATATGCTTCTGGGATTTTAAATAAGTCAGAAATGATTTATTTATTTTCAGAATATGCCCTAAACTTCAATAAATCATAGAAATTCAACCGTAACTCCAAATTAAATAATTTATATATGAAAAATTATCAGAAAAATTCAAGGAATCCATCTGTACCATTTTCATGCATGTTAGAACAACTTATAACTGCTGTTTAGCACAAATTAATTAATGGCATTTGAATAATCACATATGGAGTTTGAATTTGAATCTTGTATTCAAACCAACTTCATTTAATCTGTTGCTAGTTGCATTAGCTCAAAACACATTCATATTGCCATGTCATAGCATGCATCATTTTGTGCATTGCATTGATTGTGTTCTTCTTTGTTGCCGGTATCTGTTCCCTCCCGGTAGACGATGTTCCGACGTTGTGATCGTTGACACTGATGAAGACTCAATGTTATCTTCAGAAGTGCCAGGCAAGCAAAACCCCCTTGTTCATTCCGATACAATCCCACTCTCTCGCTCCTGCTCTCTTTTACTGCATTAGGACAACAACGATTCATCTGTTACCTGCTGCGGTAGCTGAACCCCTTTATCCTTTGCATGACCTGTCATTGCCATAGTAAATAGATGAAACCCACTAGCATGAGTAGGAGTTGTTTGAGCCCTGTTGTGCCTACTCATTCATGCTTGTTTGTCATGCCTGCTACTGCTTAGAGTCGAGTCAGGTCTGATTCATCCGGGATGAATCAGAGGTGTGTGAACATGTCCTACGGTGTGTGAGCTAAGCGTGTGAACACGATTTGGTAAAGGTAGCGGTGAGAGGCCATGTAGGAGTACATGGTGGGTTGTCTCATTGCAGCCGTCCTCAGGAACTGAGTTCTGTGTTTGTGATCCATGATTCAGCTACTACCACGCATTGGGCCCGAAACCAATGGACCCTCTCGGCTTCTTGATCACCCTTGTCCTCTGTCCAGGAGTTGCAAGTAGTTTCTGGTGTTTGTAGTATGCTGGAGGCCGTGCGCAGCGCTGACCGTAGGGGTGGGCTATGATGCGGTAGGCACGTGGCACGGTGTACCGGGCGCCCGTTTGGTGTCTCGGGAACCCTGTTCACATCGTTTGGGGCTGTGAGCGAAACTCCGGCCGGATCTCCTCATGGATGGAACCCGAATAGGCGATAAACCTGGACTAGAGACTTGAGTGTTTAGGTAGGCCGTGGCCGACACCCACGTTGGGCTTCCGCTTGAAGGTTGCCGAGTACATGTCGTGTAAACGGCGGTAAGTGGTGAGAGCGTGTGTGAAGAAGTACACCCCTGCAGGGTTAATATGATCTATTCGAATAGCCGTGTCTGCGGAAAAGGACTTCTGGGTTGCTTATATCAGTTCATAGACAATTGAAAGTGGATACTCTAAAATACGCAAGATAAGCGTGAGTGCTATGGATGGCGTTCTCGTAGGGAGACGGGAGTGGATCCATAGTGGTGTATTGTTATGGTGAATATGTGGACTCGTGTGCGCCACCTCAAAAGAGTTACTTGCAGTCGTAGTTCAGGATAGCCACCGAGTCAAAGCTGGCTTGCTGCAGTTAAACCCCACCATCCCCTTGTTGATAATGATGCATATGTAGTTAGTTCTGATGTAAGTCTTGCTGGGTACATTTGTACTCACGTTTGCCTATTTTATGTTTTGCAGAGAGACTTCGGTCTCACTAGTAGTTTCGCGTGGACTTCGACGTTTAGCTTGTTACCTCAGCTACGATCTTGTGCCCCGGCAGGATCTGATAGATAGGCAGGCTTCTCAGCCTTTTTCATTTCTAGATGTCTGTACTCAGACATGATAGCTTCCGCTTGTGCTTTGATTGGTATGCTCTGAATGTTGGGTCATGAGACCCATGTTTGTAATATCTCGCTCCTCGGAGCCTATTGATTAAAATACTTGAGTTGTAGAGTCATGTTGTGATGCCATGTTGTATTTGCACATATCGAGCATATTGTGTGTATGTTATTGAAATGCTTGGTATGTGTGGGATCTGACCATCTAGTTGTTTATCTTTAGTAGCCTCTCTTACGGGGAAATGTCTCCTAGTGTTTCCACCGAGCCATGGTAGCTTGCTACTGCTCCGGAACACTTAGGCTGGCCGGCATGTGTCCTTCTTCGTTCCTGTGTCTGTCCCTTCGGGGAAATGTCACGCGATGAATACCGGAGTCCTGTTAGCCCGCTACAGCCCGGTTTACCGGAGTCCTGCTAGCCCAGTGCTACAGCCCGGACCCACTTGCTGATGACCGACACGTTCGAAGCTGGGTCATGGATGCCTGTCCCTGTAGGTCTGTGCCACTTTGGGTTTACGACTAGCCATGTCAGCCCGGGCTCCTTATCATATGGATGCTAGCGACACTATCATATACGTGAGCCAAAAGGCGCAAACGGTCCCGGGCAAAGGTAAGGCGACACCCGTGGGGATACCGTGCGTGAGGCCGCAAAGTGATATGAGGTGTTACCGGCTAGGTCGATGTGACATCGAGTCGGGGTCCTGACAGTGTTGGTATCAGAGCTTGACTGCCTGTAGGATTACCAAGCCAGACTGGTCGAAGTTGAGTCTAGAAATTCTTTAGTTATATAAGGGAATTGATTGTGGGATGGAACGTAAGGCTCTTTTTACTCCTTATACCTCATGGCCTTCTGATCTGAGTCATCATCTTCTCTTCTACGGGGATTAAGAACTAGGCTATCTCTTCTTTCCATCAGGATCACGTGTTACTAATCCGTAGACTTATAAGATTTTTGGATTAAGCCTCAATTCATTTCTATCTTCTGTATGTTAACTGTTGATCTCGAAACCTTGATATTGTGCTTCTGAGTGGTTATGCCACCATTTTTGTGAATGTCTCAAATATCTTCTGAGCATTTACAGCCGTTATGCTGTCCGCGTCATTCCAGGTTTCTAAATAGTCTGATGCATTTGCAAAATCCTTTTCCTCTGGTTTCGATGCTCCTTTATGCCAGCTCAATCACACTAATTGTTCAGTTGAGGTATTCTATTGCCTTGACATTATGTTGGAGTTACTATTATGGCCCTAGGTGTTTAGGGAGTCACCTAGTAATCTAGCAATGTTTTGTGATCCCCAGTGTGATGATTCTGGCTTTTATTCTCGAAAGCATCCCGTGATGCTACTTAGTAGTAGGTATTCTACTCCTGGGTTCTGAACCCGAGATTCACTCTACCTACTTCATGTTGATAGTAATTGCTAGTGCCTTTAGGATATTAGTAACCTTTGCGATAGTCCTCGAGGTTCGTGGTACATCCTTCTTCCAAATACCATGAACTACTTATGGCAGAAGTTCCTCGTTGAACTGAACGATCACAACCAGAGTGCTCTTGATGAGTTCTCCATTATATGTTATGACTCTGCCAGTCCTACCTCTCTGCATGGGTTATCTGGAAGAAATGTTGATCTCGCTCGACATACTAATCTATGCATCCACAACTCAGAAAATTATATGTTCCTTTGAGTTGTCCCTCTTTAGTTGTCTACTGACCTTCGTCTATCAATTGATAGTCAAGGGTATGCATGCATTCATTTATCGATGCCTATTACCCTTGTGGTCCGTCAAGCCATTCTGTCCTGAATGACTTGGAGAAACAAACTCCAGTACCTCATCCATATCTAGGATTGGGTCAAAATAGTTGTATTCCGCAGATCAAATGCCAATCCAGCTTTTGGTTCTGTTCTACCTTGGAGTATTACCCCCTTTATGTCAGAATTGTCATGAGAACTGTACCAACTCTCATGAATTTTGACGTAGTGATACTTCTCACCATCATTAGTCATTCCTCGGCCCTCGTGTTGATGCAACCGGAATACCGACAAATGAATTGTGATGTGTGAAATCAATACTCCCAGCAACCTCGTTGCTTGGTAATTAAATGGACGATAACCTCATTCTTAGCGTGTTGGTTTTTGAATCATCCTTCTAAGACTGATCGTGCTACCTAGTCCTTATTTCGGTGCACCCTTCGATTGATGAGTTAGGATCTTGTCAAGTCCTCACTCATTTGATCATATCGTCTTGCCCTCAAAAGCAAGATTGTTCTCGAGCTTAGTAACATATCGGTGGTTCGTGATTTTTTGAATGTCTTCTCGGAAGTATCACTAGGTCGTCACCTGACCGTTATGTTGAGCTCGTGATCAAGTTGGTTTATCCTGTAAACCACCCTTTCTCCAAGAATCCGTGTTGGATACCCCTGAGCTAGTTGGTTAAGCTATGCATCAACTTGGAGAGTTGGAAGATAGAAGCTTGTCCGACTTAGTTCATGTTAAGGGATATCTTTTGTGTGTGTGTGTTGAAGAAAGATGATATCTTCATCAATTGGTCCTCGTGAACAATTGTTGGATCTATTATCTTACCCAAACCTTGATTGAGTATGGGATATCATCCAATCAGACCAGAACCAACGATATTCGTAATGTTGTCTTACTCGTGGTTGATCCCTCGAGCATACACCATTATATCTTTTGGGTCTGACCAATGCTATCACCGTGTTCACTTAACTATGGAATTCCTTTTTAAAGGAAACCTAGATGAATTGTTGTTGAGCCCATTGACAACATCCTTATCTCCTCCATAATTTTGCTGAACATTAAGCTAGTGTTGGAAACTTTTGAAAGCATTTTCTTCATGCTAGCTCATGAAGTATTTGTTGATGAAAGGAGTGACTTCCTTTTATACACGTGCATTTGGTGAAAGATGCCGCCGTGAATTTGAGAAAGTTAGTTTTGCTTCCTCTGGAATCCTCCCAAGTCAGTCATGCATACGTGCAAAGTATTCTGTGGTCTGGAGATTTGCAACCTCCATTCTATATGTATATCCTAGCACACCAAGCCACTGATTGATTTGTTCAAGATTAATAAGTTTTAAGTGCTAGTCCCGATGGTACCAGATGGATTTGTACAAAACTTCGATATCCTCGCTGATGGTTCCCCCTCCTGAACTCGGTAGTGTTTTATTATAAGACTACTTTGTGGTCATGCTTGTCTTGGACAACGTGTTCACATGTTTGTAGCAGAACCAGCTCATGTTTTGGAGCTTGCTATCATAGTTCATCTCCCGAGAATCTCGCAACGTCATCTCGTCGATTTGTGTTGCAAACTTTCATTTTTCTTCCTAGACCCGATGAGTCTGGAATATCCTGACACCAACCAGATCTGAATCTCAGGCAGATATGATGGTTGGAATATTTCCCAAGAATTATAATATTGGTCGCGCGATAACCGGTAAAGTGGATGTCGTGGCCAACACACCTAGCCGGAAGACCTGTTATTATAATATCTTGATTGAGGAAGTTGACCACCCCCCCATAGGGATTTCGTAGGATTTACTCCCTAGTTGCCCCTATGGATTTCTGAGATCCCGAAGTCCGACCTTTTTACTTGATGTTCTAGATATCAAACCATATCTATGAATGGGTTACACTAGCACATCAAGGAGAACATTAGA
This sequence comes from Triticum aestivum, assembly GCF_018294505.1. Lineage (NCBI taxonomy): Eukaryota > Viridiplantae > Streptophyta > Magnoliopsida > Poales > Poaceae > Triticum > Triticum aestivum. Next base: position 286,506,991 of record NC_057804.1, on the reverse strand, counting down.
AGCGGAGTGCTAAATGTCTCTCGGTCGATCATCCAGATTTTATTTCCTTGGCCTCGCTAAGGTGAAATCTGACAAGGTGTTATCTTCCTTTGCATTTGCATCATCCATCATCATTCATCATGGTAGCAAGTTGTGTTGCGAGGATCCTTGACATGGATATTGGTAAAATCATGATGTTTATGGAAATGCTCAAGTTCTTGAGAGCACGCACAAGCGCTACGTGTTATCATCGGCTCTAACTAGGATTCCTCCCGTTTCCTCGGCAATGCTATAACCATTCCAATAGTGGAATAACTCTCTATTGTTGAGCCTCTCCCCAGTTACTAGAATCATTCCCAGCATTTGCATTTTGTTCCCAGCTTGCACCGCCAATGTGCCATTCTACCATGGGTCCCTTCCATTTCCGGTGATAAGCAAAAATCATCCATTGCGTTGTCTTCAACAAGGTAATCCACATCATCCAAGTCCGAGTATGCCATTCTACCGACCCCCTCCAAACGATCGTTGTGAACTGCCTTAGGCTGGTATGAAGAGTTTCAATGATCTTTGAATCAAAAGTAATTCTTTTTGCCACTTAAGAGGGATATATATCTACGAGTCACCATCCCTAAGGTGCATCATTATGGTGTCATGTCAACTTAACTCCTCGCTACGTGGACAATCGTTTACCACCCTCTTAAGTGTGGAATTGTTGTCCACCTAGTGCACCTTCGTCATCCGTCTTTTTCCACCCCTCTTGATGTGTAACTCGTGTCTCAACCCGAGAGCTGGTCCTATGTCTCATTCCGTGAGTTGTTCGATCTTCGAGAAGATCGACCCTTCTAGAGTCTCCTTCTTCCCTCCATGTCATGTTGACAGGATTTCTCAGAGCAAGACGACAAGACAAAGATGGTGAATGAATCAACGTTCCTATGAAGTGCAACCTAGATCGTGAAGATTGTACTAGTTGCGTTCCCCCTTCACCTTACCCTACGCTTGAATCTCGAGACGAGATTCTTGTTTAGTGGGGGTGAGTTGTCACATCCCTAGCTTTACCCTGGCCTTGGACTAGCTTGGTTGCTGCATCATGTTTAAATTCAAATGAAATTTGAACTGAGGAATTCAGAAGCCTCAAAACCCTAATTAAAAGAAGGGCAAGCACCCTTTAAATTGCATTCTGTGAATCCAAAATGCCCTAAAAATAGTTTTGTGAATTTTGGCAAGAGTTATATATCAAACCAAAATTCTGGAATATTTTAAGGAATTATTTGGTCTCTGAATTTAAATCAATAATCTACTTGAATTTGGGGATATATTCATAATATATAATGAATATATTTTCAAATGCTTTGAAATGTTTTATGTACTTTTGGAATAGTCCAGAGAGGTAACATAAAATATTTCAGAATGTTTTGGCACTGTATGAAATTATTTTGAATTTGAAAACAATGGCAAAAGATATTAAATAAAACAAACAGAACAAAAAAATAATAAAAAGAACAGAGCTTACCTGGGCCACTTACCGCAGCCTACCTGGCCCAGCCCCCCAGCCGGCCCAGCCCACCTCCCTCCTTGTCCTCTTCTTCCTCTGCCAGTAGGCAGAGGCGAGGCGTGGCGCGCGCCCGAAGAGCGCCGGCCACCTCCTGCTTCGCCGTGGCAGCCTCCCCGACTCCCTCGCGACGCCACGGAGCCGCCCTCGCCCCCTGCACCTCCCCTCTCTCCCCCTGGACCCCATTCCCTCCTCTGTTTCCCTCTCGTGCACACCACCGAGCGGAGCTCGCCGCCATCGTCGCCGTACCCATGGCCACCGGCCACCCCTAGCCTCACCGACGCCCCAGGAAGCTCCGCCGGTCCTCCCTCGACCTCCTCGTCGTGTCACGCGACCATAAGATCCCCGGAACGCCACCCCCGATGTTTTTCCCCTCGCCGGCCGCCGAGGATCTTCTCCGTCGATTCGGCCACTCCGGCGCGCCCCCGAGCCGGCTAATCATCCCTACGGCACTGCTGTGAGCTCCTACGCCTCCCCTCCCTCTTTCCCCCTTCGATTGCACCCTGTAGCCGCCGCCCCACGAGCACCCGAAGCCGCCGTCCGCCATGGCCGATGAGCTCCGTGCTCCCGAGCTTCTCCGCCTGCGCTCATTGCCTCCGGGTGTTCCTGGTGACCCCAGCATCCCGTAGAGCCCATCGGCCGCGCCCGCCGTGCCGTGTAACGCCGAAACCGAGCACGCCCGAGCTCCGGCCGCCGCTGCCGAGCTCGAGGCCATCGTCTCCGGCCGCCCTAGCTGCTGCTGCTTGCTGAAATGGGCACGGGTGAGCTCCAGCTCCCCGTAACCGCTCTCCTCCGTCCATTTGGATGCCGGAGGAGCGAGCCCGCACCCTCCGCCGCGCCTGTTGCCACCGGCGACGAGCCGCCGGTGGGTTAGGCCCTGCTGACCAGGGGTTTGACCCCCCTGGGTCGATGACAGGTGGGGCCAGCCCCCCTGTTAATTAGTTAGTTTATTTTAAATTAATTACCCCCCCTGCTGACACTGACATGTGGGCCCTAGTGCCCTAATCCTTAATTAAACCAAAATAAACCCCCCCTGTTTAACCTGTGACGCTGACATATGGGTCCCACAGGTCAGTTTGACCTGGACGGCGCCCGTTGACCTGCTGACGTCACTATGAGGTCATGCTGACGCAATAAGTATTTTCTGGATTTAAAATAATTCAGAAAATTCCAGAAAATGCCTAAAACTTCTAAAATTCATAGAAATTCAACCATAACTCCAAATTAAATAAATTATATATGAAAAATTATCAGAAAAATTCAAGGAATCCATCTGTACCATTTTCATGCATGTTAGAACAACTTATCACTACTGTTTAGGGCAAATGAAGTGAATGGCATTTGAATAATCACATATGGAGTTTGAATTGAATTTTATATTCAAACCAACTTCATTTAATCTGTTGCTAGTTGCATTAGCCCAAAAACACATTCATTTTGCCATGTCATGATCATGCATCATATTGTGCATTGCATTGATTGTGTTTCTTTCTGTGTTGCCGGTATTTGTCCCCTCTCGATAAACGTGATACCGATGATGTGATCGTTGACACTGATGAAGACTCAATGTTATCTTCAGAAGTGCCAGGCAAGCAAAACCCCCTTGTTCATTCCGATACAATCCTACTCTCTCGCTCCTGCTCTCTTTTACTGCATTAGGACAACACCAATTCAACTGTTACATGCTGCGGTAGCTGAACCCCTTTATCCTCTGCATGACCTGTCATTCCACAGTAATTAGATGAAACCCACTAGCATGAGTAGGAGTTGTTTGAGCCCTGTGGTGCCTACTCATTCATGCTTGTTTGTCATGCCTGCTACTGCTTAGAGTTGAGTCAGGTCTGATTCATCGGGGATGAATCAGAGGTGTGTGAACATGTCCTACTGTGTGTGAGCTAAGTGTGTGAACACGATTTGGTAAAGGTAGCGGTGAGAGGCCATGTAGGAGTACATGGTGGGTTGTCTCATTGCAGCCGTCCTCAGGAACTGAGTTCTGTGTTTGTGATCCATGATTCAGCTACTACCACGCATTGGGCCCGAAACCAATGGACCCTCTCGGCTTATTGATCACCCTTGTCCTCTGTCCAGGAGTTGCAAGTAGTTTCTGGTGTTTGTAGTATGCTGGAGGCCATGCGCAGCGCTGACCGTAGGGGTGGGCTGTGATGCGGTAGGCACGTGGCCGGGTATACCGGGCGCCCGTTTGGTGTCACGGAACCCTATTCACATCGTTTGGGGCTGTGAGCGAAACTCCGGCCGGATCTCCTCATGGATGGAACCCGAATAGGCGATAAACCTGGACTAGAGACTTGAGTGTTTAGGTAGGCCGTGGCCGACACCCACGTTGGGCTTCCGCTTGAAGGTTGCCGAGTACATGTCGTGTAAACGGCGGTAAGTGGTGAGAGCGTGTGTGAAGAAGTACACCCCTGCAGGGTTAATATGATCTATTCGAATAGCCGTGTCTGCGGAAAAGGACTTCTGGGTTGCTTATATCAGTTCATAGACAATTGAAAGTGGATACTCTAAAATACGCAAGATAAGCGTGAGTGCTATGGATGGCGTTCTCGTAGGGAGACGGGAGTGGATCCATAGTGGTGTATTGTTATGGTGAATATGTGGACTCGTGTGCGCCACCTCAAAAGAGTTACTTGCAGTCGTAGTTCAGGATAGCCACCGAGTCAAAGCTGGCTTGCTGCAGTTAAACCCCACCATCCCCTTGTTGATAATGATGCATATGTAGTTAGTTCTGATGTAAGTCTTGCTGGGTACATTTGTACTCACGTTTGCCTATTTTATGTTTTGCAGAGAGACTTCGGTCTCACTAGTAGTTTCGCGTGGACTTCGACGTTTAGCTTGTTACCTCAGCTACGATCTTGTGCCCCGGCAGGATCTGATAGATAGGCAGGCTTCTCAGCCTTTTTCATTTCTAGATGTCTGTACTCAGACATGATAGCTTCCGCTTGTGCTTTGATTGGTATGCTCTGAATGTTGGGTCATGAGACCCATGTTTGTAATATCTCGCTCCTCGGAGCCTATTGATTAAAATACTTGAGTTGTAGAGTCATGTTGTGATGCCATGTTGTATTTGCACATATCGAGCATATTGTGTGTATGTTATTGAAATGCTTGGTATGTGTGGGATCTGACCATCTAGTTGTTTATCTTTAGTAGCCTCTCTTACGGGGAAATGTCTCCTAGTGTTTCCACCGAGCCATGGTAGCTTGCTACTGCTCCGGAACACTTAGGCTGGCCGGCATGTGTCCTTCTTCGTTCCTGTGTCTGTCCCTTCGGGGAAATGTCACGCGATGAATACCGGAGTCCTGTTAGCCCGCTACAGCCCGGTTTACCGGAGTCCTGCTAGCCCAGTGCTACAGCCCGGACCCACTTGCTGATGACCGACACGTTCGAAGCTGGGTCATGGATGCCTGTCCCTGTAGGTCTGTGCCACTTTGGGTTTACGACTAGCCATGTCAGCCCGGGCTCCTTATCATATGGATGCTAGCGACACTATCATATACGTGAGCCAAAAGGCGCAAACGGTCCCGGGCAAAGGTAAGGCGACACCCGTGGGGATACCGTGCGTAAGGCCGCAAAGTGATATGAGGTGTTACCGGCTAGGTCGATGTGACATCGAGTCGGGGTCCTGACACTCAAACACTAATTAAACACTAAAACACAATTATTACAGAAGTAATATTGCATATTTATTCAAGAACAGAAATAAAAACAAAAAACCATAAAATAAAATTGGGTTGTCTCCCAACAAGCGCTATTGTTTTACACCCCTAGCTAGGCATAATGCATAGATCTAGGTATTGTATTAAAAGTGAGGGAGATCATCCAAGCTCATCTCGTCTTCCCTCCTTTCAGCAGCAAGTTTTCTTTGTGGCATGCAAAAATAATCAAAAGGGTTAAATTTAATGGGATACATATCTATGAAATCAAGTTTGGGAGGAATATATCCCTCTTTTGGCCCTTTATATCTGATAATTATCTCTTCATTATAAATGTTCCTTTGATTAAACTCCCAAAGTTTCTCCCTAAGCACAAACCCTAATCCATTATTTTGTATAGCAAAATTTTCATTGAGTTCAGAAATCTTACCAATCAATACATCAGGAGGAACCATTTTCCTTGGGTTTTCATTATAAGCAGCATAATCTGGAGATTGTAATATCCTAATCTCCTCTTGACTAAAAAGGAACTCCTCTATAGGAGGGCAACCACAATTTATATTGTAATGACCAAATATTTCACGTGCCTCTTTCATAATATGCCCAAATTCATAAGCTAGAAATATAGTGGTGACATGCTTAATGGAAGGATCATGAATATTAGAAAATTCTAGGAGGATCCTTTGTATGCATGGATGCATGTGCACAAATTTTCTTTCAAGTTCAACTATAAGTAAATATACTGCATCTACGAGGCTACTAGTTTTGTTAAGAATCGACCCTCCTAGCATAGGTAATGTACCGACACAAGTAAAGAAATCTTGAATAACACCTTTTCCAATAATATTGCCGCTACCCGCACGAGTTTTTTAGTGTGCATCATAGTAGGTTCTTTTTCAAGAGAATCATCATTAGCAAATTCATCAAAAAATTCTAGATTATTACTAGTTTTTCCAACGATAACCTCCCCAGATTCAGACATGATGGCAAGCAAGCAATCTATCACACAAGCAAACAAAAAGCAAATGAAAAGACAAACTAAAAGAAGGCCAATAAAAAGGCAAATATTTTTGTGTTTTTCTGAAAACATTTTAGAAGTGGGGAGAGGAATACGAGAGGTAAATGGCGCAAGAAATTCTTCCTGCTACTTCTTGAGCTTGCGTTGGTTTTTCCCTTAAAGAGGAAAGGGTGATGCAGCAAAGTAGACATAAGTATTTCCCTCTGTTAAGAACCAAGGTATCAATCTAGTAGGAGGTACATGCAAGTCTCCAATGATCACACCTACCCAAACAAACAAATACTTGCATCCAACACAATAAAGGGGTTGTTAATCCCTACGGTTACTTGCAAGGATGAGATCTGATAAAGATAGGTATAAAAGATAAATAAAAGTGCCAAAGTAAAGGTAAATAAATTGCAGCTAGGTATTTCTTGGTTTTTGGTTTTATAGATCTGAAAATAATATGATAAAAATAGGCCTGGGGGCCATTGGTACCACTAGAGACTTCTCTCTTGAAGAAAGCATACTGTCGGCGTTCTGGGAACGGGGGTCCCCAGACTTGCCTGCCTGCGGCCTGCTGCATGGCTCAATCGGTGGCCCAGTAGGGCCTGCCTTCATCAACAAACACTCAAGACCCTCACGAGGGGCCAACCCTCGCGGGGCGGACGACACAAGCCTCCTCAGGAGTGGCCTTGCCAGGAAGGTTCGCGAGGAGGCGGAGAGATCAAGGCAAGGAGTACCCCGCGAGGTGCCCATGATGCAAGCCATGATGATCAAGATCAGGCGGGCGCCAGGCGGGCACCAGCCTATGCAGTGTCCCCGTTTCCTCTTTGGAGCAAATTGGGCGAGCGCAGGCGCGGAGTACCGAGGCATCAGGCAAAGGTTTCCATATCGGTGCAACAAGACCAGGACCAGCAGGATGGTAGGACGGAGGTCACCATGGAGCCCAAGACGGCGTCATCACCATCACCTTTGGCAGGTGAAGACCACCTTTAGTCAGGATAGCTTGTACTAGTTGTCCCCTTTAAAAATGGTAGTTATTAGATCCCTTCCCGCTCAATATTTGGGAAGAGGACCAGGGCCTCTATAAATAAGAGCTAGCCACCACAGTAGAAGGGGACTGAATCCTTCCTAAGCAGAACACCACACCACCACAAGAACACCTCTCCTCATGAGGCTATTCTTCCCCTGTACTGTTCATTATCAGCCCAAGAGGCAATCCACCACCACACACAACAGTAGGTTATTACACCACAACGGTGGCCCGAACCTATATAAATCTTGTGTCTCTTGTGTTGTTCATCGATCTAGCTAAGGGATCGCAGCGAGGCTGAGGGCGTGTTTTGGTAGGGAGAGATCTTCGTGCGCACCCTAGTGTTCGAACCTTAAGGGTTTTGTCGGAACCCGATATCCGACATTTGGCGCGCCAGGTAGGGGTGCGCAGAAGTCTTCCTTCCGCCGATCTGCGTTCACTGCTTCGTCGCATCCATGTCCGGCGACCCGACGACCAACGCTGACCGCTGGGCGGCATGGCCAGCCCGGGCCACGCCGCCTGCCCAAGGTGACCTCAATCATATGCCTCAGGCAGCTCGCCCACCGCAGAACGCTGTGGGGCGCGGGCGACGTGGTCAATCACTGCCTGCCCTTACTCCATGGTAGGTGCGGGCAGCTGCAAGGGCCTCAAGCCACGCCGCGGCCACGGCGCCGAACACCCGACGGGAACAAGCGAACATGAGGGCCGCGCTCACTGTGGCTCAGAAGCTGCTGCGGTGCAAGTTGCAGGAGAGCGGCCGAGACGCGTTGCTGGAGCGTGTTGCCGAGATCCTGGATGTTGCGGCCTTGGGGGCACCGCCCTTCTGTTTCCAGCTTCCACCCCAGGCCCCGGTCAGATCATGCGGCGGGCCTCTCCGCGCCCGTGTGTGTAACGCCCCCAAGACCGGCACTCCAGATGCCTTCTATGTTTTCCGAGTTTCATCGTGTGATTTTGTTTTGTTCGTGCATTCATCTCTACATCATGTGCATTGCATCATGTCATCTTGCACCCCCTTTTAAAAACTCAACTAAATAAACCGTATGGATCTTCGGTCCATTTAAATCGAGGGATATTCACAATGGTGATTTCTCTTTAGAACATATACTCCCAATATTATTAGGGAGCTATAATAAGCATTCCATTAACTGGAAATCACCCATAACACATTTGCATTATTCTTCAACTCTTCTTTTATCCGACTCAACCTTCTATCCTGCCTTTTCAACCTTTTAGTAAAATTGAGTTGCAATTTTACTTCTCCATAAATGTTCCAAATTTGCCCATAAATCACATCTGGTGTGAGGGTCACCCCTTATAATTTCAACCCATTTGGAGTTCATTCGAATGGGTTTCGAAATTCAAACTTGTTTGAGTTAAATTCAACAGGTGTGGATTTTACTTCCTATAAAAATCCTCAGTCTATTTTTGTCAAATTCCTCACATTTTTATGAGTCCGGGAAAATTATCCCCATGCGCAAATCCTTTCCCTAACCCTCTCTTTCTCTTTCTTCTCTCTAATTCTTTTTTGCTTAAGAGTAGAGAGAGAGCAGGCTTGCAGCCCAGCAGCCAAGTCGGCCCACCAAATCCACCGGGCCGGCCTCTAAGGCCCAGCCGCACCTCTAACCCTAGCCCGACCCCCCTGCTCGATACCTATCCCTCTCGTTCCCTCTACCCGCCGCCACACACATACACCTCATCGAGCCAGGGAGAGGAGCTCCCTGCGCCCGATCCCCTCGTCTCCCTCTCCTCGATCCCGAGCCCGAGCGCGCAGCCCTCGACCTCCCCTCGCTCCCGTGCTCCGCCCTCGCCGGAGAAGAGAACCAGGCCGGAGCCCCATCGGCCTCCTCGCCGTCGTCGCGCCCTCCTCCATCAGCCTCACACCCGACCCCTCTCAGCCTCCCACGTGCCTCCCTCTACAGCACTAGGCCGCTACCGCGCCTCCTCCTCGCCAAATCCTCGTTGCTCGACCGCTCGAGGAGAGGAGCTCCTCGAGCACCTGCGCCCGCATCCGTTGTCCTCCGCGCCCAGCAGGAGCCCCGCGCCGCTTGTCCCCTCCGTTTAGGTCAGAGTTTGCCGGAGCCCCAGCACCGGACCATCTCCGCCTTTGCCTCCTGCTACCGGCGCGCCGTCGTACCTCTACCGCCTGGCGACCCTCTGCATCCACCTCCTGCTGCTCCTCTGCTTCGTCCTCTGCCGCCCGCAGCGCGCGTGACCGAGCTACCCCTGCCTTGTTCGACCACCGGAACCACGCCAAGTCGTTGCCTCTTTGCATCTGCGTTGTGTTGCCGTGGACGCATGCAACCCTAAAATCAATCCCAAGCATCAACTATGAGGACACTACGGAAACCTGAATCGCCAAGACCGGACCCGTCAAGTACCCCTTTGGATTCATCAAGACCCTCATGTACGACTACACCCGGTGATGCGTCAAGTACCTCTACCGTCGACCCCGTGGGCGTTAAGTTCCTCTATGGAACATGTACCACTACGCCCAAGTTCCACTACAATATGTACCACTATCATCGCCGAAGACCGTCAAGTGTACAACTACCGTCGCCGTGTACCACTACTTCCACTACCGCCGACATATACAACTACGAAACGTATACGACTACTTCCCCTATGACCCGTGAACGACTACTTCCCTCGACGATTTTGAACCGCCCCAAAACGCATGCTTCAAAGGTATAACGACGAGAGGACCGCCCGTGTATGAATGTATGTTGTATGAGATGCTCGTGTTTGCACCGTGCCCGATTTTCATTGCAAGTTCCTCCTCGTTTGCCATGTCGTCGACCCATGGGAACCCGGTAATCCGGGATCACCCCACCATCTTTTGCATGTTCCGCACATCCGCACACTTGCTCTTTTGCACCGGTATCTCAAGGAGTTGTCGGATCATCGGAATGTTGTCGTGGCACCATTTTCGTTGTTGTTGCCGTGGCACCCCTTTCGTTCCACCACGGTAACAAATGCTTCATAACAAGCTCTTGTCAACATTTTCATAAATTGAATAAACTTGTATATGTCATCCGCATCATGTTAACAACATTTAAATGGTTAAAATTATTGTTTGCTTTAAATACTAAATGACATGTGGGGATTATCGGAATTGTTGTTTGTTGTTCCGGCCTCATTTAAACTTGCCTAAATAGTTAGTTTACTTATGCTCCACCCCTTGCCATGTTTAATAACATGTAATAAGGTTGTGTTCCTAACCGAGAGATAAACTAAATAATTGATGTGGTGTTCCGTCAATATGCAACCCATTGCATATTGAGCTCCACTTAACTTGTAGTATTGTTTTTTGCACTTTGCCATGCCATGCCTCATTAAACTGTACATGCATCATACTTGATTGTGCATCATGCCTTGTTTATGCTTGTGTGTTTACCATGTTGTTTGCTTCTTTTCGGTTTGCTTCTCTCGTTAGCTTCGGTTTCGTTCCGGAGTTGTGAGGATTCGTTAGACTACGTCTGTTTGCCTTCTTCATGGACTCGTCCTTCTTCCTTGCGGGATCTCAGGCAAGATGACCATTACCCTCGATATCACTTCTATCTTTGCTTGCTAGTTGCTTCGTTCTATCGCTATGCTGCGCTACCTATCACTTGTTTACCGTGCCTCCCATATTGCCATGTCAGCCTCTAACCTTTTCACCCTTCCTAGCAAACCGTTGTTTGGCTATGTTACCGCTTTGCTCAGCCCCTCTTATAGCGTTGTTAGTTGCAGGTGAAGTTGAAGATTGCTCCATGATGGACAGGATTATGTTGGGATATCACAATATCTCTTATTTAATTAATGCATCTATATACTTGGTAAAGGGTGGAAGACTCGGCCTTATGCCTGGTGTTTTGTTCCACTCTTGCCGCCCTAGTTTCCGTCATACCGGTGTTATGTTCCTTGATTTTGCGTTCCTTATGCGGTAGGGTGATTTATGGGACCCCCTTGACAGTTCGCTTTGAATAAAACTCCTCCAGCAAGGCCCAACCTTGGTTTTAACATTTGCCACCTAAGCCTTTTTCCCTTGGGTTCTGCAGACTCGAGGGTTGTCTTTATTTTACCCCCCTGGGCCAGTGCTCCTTCGAGTGTTGGTCCGAAACGGGCAGATTGCGGGGCCACCACGGGGCAACTCGAGGGCTGGTTTTACTCCTAGGCTGACCTATCTGTTGTGCCCTGAGTACGAGATATGTGCAGCTCCTATCCGGATTTGTCAGCACATCGGGCGGCTTTGCTGGTCTTGTTTTACCATTGTCGAAATGTCTTGTAAACCGGGATTCTGAGTCTGATTGGGTCTTCCTGGGAGAAGGTATATCCTTCGTTGATCGCGAGAGCTTATCATGGGCTAAGTTGGGACACCCCTACAGGGTATAAACTTTCGAAAGCCATGCCCGCTGTTATGGGCAGATGGGAATTTTTTAACGTCCGGTCGTAGATAACTTGACACCAGATCCGTATTTAAACGCATCAACCGCGTGTGTAGCCGTGATGGTCTATTTTCGGCGGAGTCCGGGAAGTGAACACAGTTTTTGGGTTATGTTTGACGTAAGTAGGAGTTCAGGATCACTTCTTGATCTTTGCTAGCTTCACGACCGTTCCTTTTGCTCTCCTCTCGCTCTTATTTGCGTATGTTAGCCACCATATATGCTTAGTCGCTGCTGCAACCTCACCACTTTACCCCTTCCTTTCCCTTTAAGCTTTGCTAGTCTTGATACCCATGGTAATGGGATTGCTGAGTCCTTGTGGCTCACAGATTACTACAACAACAGTTGCAGGTACATGTTATGTGATGATCATGACGCGAGAGCGATGTTGCTTGTTTTGGAGTTCTTCTTCTTAGGCTTCTTCTTCGATCAGGGGATAGGTTCCAGGTCGGCAGCCTGGGCTAGCAGGGTGGATGTCCTTTGAGTTTCTGTTTGTGTTTCATCCGTAGTCGAATGGTGCTCTTATGTAAGATGATGTTGTATTCGTGTGGCTTTGTATGCCTCTTGCATGTATCCCCATCTATTATGTAATGTTGATGTAATGATATCCACCTTGCAAAAGCATTTCAATATGCGGTTCTATCCTTGGTGGGACCTTCGAGTCTCTTTAGGATAGTATCGCATATTGGGCGTGACAAGTTGGTAATCAGAGCCTCGACCGACCATAGGAGCCCCCTTGATTGTTGGCCGTTGTTGAGTCTAGAAGAAAACTATTTTGAGTCTTAGGATTATATATATCGGAGAGTAGGATTCTTTTTACTTCTTAGCCCCTTCGTCGCTCTGGTGAGGTCTCTTGACATAGATGTTTTGACTTTCCTCTCCTCAAATTTCACTAAAAAAAATTTAGGATCACATGGGTATCTTGGAATCGTTCCGATGGTTTTGTGACGAGAACATTATTCTTGGTGCCTCCTGTCTTTTATGTGGCAGTGACCCGGGGAGTTGAGCTCCGAGGTGTTGTCGTCACAATTTTATCGTTGCAGTTCTGGAATACCTGAGTTTTGCCGACATCGGAAATCTCTTTTATGCAATTGTTGGTGAGATAACCTCGACGCCACCCAGTACTGGGGCGGGAGTTCGGGAGTATTGCCATAACTCGTATAATGGATGCTTTTCGAAGGTTGAGGTACACGATTTCCGGAGTTTTCTTGGTTATGTGTTGACGGATGGATACAGCTGGATGTAGGTATTGTTAGTTTGGGTGAGATATATTGCTTCCCCTGTATCCCCAACACCAGATTGCATAACCAGAAAGTTTCGGGAGTTTATAGGTGGGAATTCCAGTAGCTCCTAGAATATCTTTCTGACAGATGCATGATATGGGATTGGTTAAATCTCCATCATATGTATTTGTTCCGGCTTATTCTGCAAACCAAATCCTTTGTTTTGTGTTATATGTGGTATTCGAGTTGCTTTGAAGTCAAGTGTTGAATCCATACCTTTCCAAAACGGTGTTCTCATATTTCTATGTGATACTAATCCTTCTTGATCATCGTGGTCGTCATGTTAATTCTTTTCCAACATGTGCGCTTCTCTTCGAGATGATCCGATCATTCTCCCCATCCGCAAGATCATTTCCAAGTTTTTCTCAACGGTGTTTGTTTCATCCGTTCCAAGTTGTCTTTGTTTTCTCCACCCTCCCACCCTTTTCTTCAAGGACTCATATATGTTAATCAAGTATCCATTTATTCATGTGAAGCCTCTTCACTCCTTGCAATCAATGTTCTTACTCGGTGATTATCATGAAGTTGGCCAGGAGTTTCAAGTTCGTCATTCTTCGTTATTTTTCTTCTCCGGTGGATCCAATTCAAGCTTTCGGTGTTGATCATATCCCTTTCCTCGTTTCAAATGCTTTCTCATGCCGGTGCACCTTTTAATCTTTCACTTCTCGCTATTCATTTGTTCTGGAGTGCTAAAGATATCTTCGAAGGCTCATCTTTTCATTCAAGATCCGTTCAAGCTATTTGGAGATTATTATCTCATTCAAGTCATTTAATTCAACCGGCGCAATCCCCCCTTTCAATCAATCGTTCAACGGTGTTTTCCTTTTGAGTGGGCCCTAACCCACAGGTCTTTTCCCAGGATCTTACCTGACTCTTCTAATTATCAGGAGCCATTCGCAAATCCATTTCCATGTTTGACGTAAGAATGGATCCCATCAGTCAAATGTTTTCCAAGATTGATTTCAAATTATTTTTCAGTGTTTGCTCAACCTGTTTGTTTTTCATTCTTCCGGTGCATCGTCCAAATATCCTCTAATCAGTTCATGATCTCTTCATTCTCTTGTATCTAAATCCCCTCAAGTATCTTAATTCGTTTTCCAATTCTTCCTGGTGAATTGTACCTTTGCTACTTTCTTTTTCAATTCTTACTATGGTTCATTCAAGAGTTCTCTTCCTTCGTTATCATATAGATTCATTCGTTCTTTCCAATCCTACTGGTGGTTCGTTGAAGACCTTCCCAAGTTTGCGCCATATCTATCTTAATCCTTTCTACGAGAATAAGTAGTATGCCAAATCCATTGCTTGCCATCAATTTAATTGGTGAAGGATGAGCATAATGTAATTCTTATTCTTGTTTCATCGAGTAAATTCAATTCCTTATTCCGGAGGTTCATCAAAATTCTTGATTTCATTTGTTCATCTTTCTTTCCGGAGTTCCAAGTTTTCTCGGTTATATCATTTCAAAGCTTCATCTAAATCATCGCAAGGCTTCACCTTGTGTTTTCAATTTCCCTTTCTTTTTATCATCCTTTTATTACCAGAGTTCTTCATGGAGGCTCTACATGGTGGTTCATCAAGGATTCTTTTCATTCTTCAATTGTACTTCAAGATTTCTCTCGAAGCTAAGATCCGCCAAGCTATACTCAAAAATAAACATGGTGCTCAACACATGTTTTTTTCTGAGGAGTTCAAGTATTCTTCTTCTTGCATTTTGAAGTGCAATTCCTTCTACCTTATCTTTTGAGATGGTGTTATGTCATTTTGACAGTTTCCTTCATGTTTCATGATTGACATGTTGTCAAGAATGAGGTATTTTAAATCCATTAATCCCTCCATTGGAGTTATCTTGGTATAGATTTCACCTAAAGCCTTCCCTGAGGAATGTTGCTCTTTGTGGTGCTTATCAATGATCCAAGCTTTCTCCATATCCTTCTCGGTGAAAGAGGTTTTTCATCTCTTCGTTGATCTCAAGCAAGAAATTGTTTCCGTTAGTGGCCGGTTGTCACCTCATAATTTTGAGATGTTTTCCATAAGCCCACAACAAGCTTATCCTTTCGTTGTTGATAATCCAACAACTCCATTTTTCCTGTAAGCGTTCTCTTTCAAGATAAAGTTTTCCTCCGTTCATTCCATTCCATTTTTTCATTTCTTCCGGAGGCAGTGTGATGTTGTGCTCTTCACCCATCACGTCGTTTTTTCAAGTTCATATTATTTTCTTGCTTATCCATTTAACCGGAGTGTTGTGTTCTCATTCAAGTTCTTTCATCTTATCAAGTTTTGACTCTCTTTTCAACTGGATTGCCGTCTGAAATCCTCTTACCCCTTGTGCCATTCTTTCAATAGTTCCGGAGGCAGTGTGTTGTTGATTTCATCAAGTATCATCCCATCTTCTCAAGTTAATGTTCAATTCCTTCCATTTACAGTCGGAGTGCTGCCAAAATAATATCATTCTTATTTCGTTTCAACCTGAGTGGTTTCAATTCCTTCTTGTCCATTGTACTCGTCATTCATAGCTTTGCAACCTCCAAGGTTCACATGGTGTTCCTTGTTTCTGTTTTCTACCGTAGTGCTCTCAATTGTGTTCAACTGTGTTGTGTTCTTTCTTTCAACTTTTCAACCTCTCAAGGTTCTTTGGTTTCACTCTTTTGTCGAAGAAGCAACTTAGTTTTACCTCTTCTCTTCCTCTTCCGTTTCTCTCCGGTGCCATCCTAGATCTCGAGACAAGATCCTCTTGTAGTGGTGGAGTGTTGTAACGCCCCAAGACCGGCGCTCCAGATGCCTTCTATGTTTTCCGAGTTTCATCGTGTGATTTTGTTTTGTTCGTGCATTCATCTCTGCATCATGTGCATTGCATCATGTCATCTTGCACCCCCTTTTAAAAGCTCAACTAAATAAACTGTATGGATCTTCGGTCCATTTAAATCGAGGGATATTCACAATGGTGATTTCTCTTTAGAACATATACTCCCAATATTATTAGGGAGCTATAATAAGCATTCCATTAACTGGAAATCACCCATAACACATTTGCATTATTCTTCAACTCTTCTTTTATCCGACTCAACCTTCTATCCTGCCTTTTCGACCTTTTAGTAAAATTGAGTTGCAATTTTACTTCTCCATAAATGTTCCAAATTTGCCCATAAATCACATCTGGTGTGAGGGTCACCCCTTATAATTTCAAACCATTTGGAGTTCATTCGAATGGGTTTCGAAATTCAAACTTGTTTGAGTTAAATTCAACAGGTGTGGATTTTACTTCCTATAAAAATCCTCAGTCTATTTTTGTCAAATTCCTCACATTTTTATGAGTCCGAGAAAATTATCCCCATTCGCAAATCCTTTCCCTAACCCTCTCTTTCTCTTTCTTCTCTCTAATTCTTTTTTGCTTAAGAGTAGAGAGAGAGCAGGCTTGCAGCCCAGAAGCCAAGTCGGCCCACCAAATCCACCGGGCCGGCCTCTAAGGCCCAGCCGCGCCTCTAACCCTAGCCCGACCCCCCTGCTCGATACCTATCCCTCTTGTTCCCTCTGCCCGCCGCCACACACATACACCTCATCGAGCCAGGGAGAGGAGCTCCCTGCGCCCGATCCCCTCGTCTCCCTCTCCTCGATCCCGAGCCCGAGCGCGCAGCCCTCGACCTCCCCTCGCCCCCGCGCTCCGCCCTCGCCGAAGAAGAGAACCAGGCCGGAGCCCCATCGGCCTCCTCGCCGCCGTCGCGCCCTCCTCCATCAGCCTCACACCCGACCCCTCTCAGCCTCCCACGTGCCTCCCTCTACAGCACTAGGACGCTACCACGCCTCCTCCTCGCCAAATCCTCGTTGCCCGACCGCTCGAGGAGAGGAGCTCCTCGAGCACCTACGCCCGCATTCGTCGTCCTCCGCGCCCAGCAGGAGCCCCGCGCCGCTCGTCCCCTCCGTTTAGGTCAGAGTTTGCCGGAGCCCCAGAACCGGACCATCTCCGCCTTTGCCTCCTACTACCGGCGCGCCGTCGTACCTCTACCGCCCGGCGACCCTCTGCATCCACCTCCTGCTGCTCCTCTGCTTCGTCCTCTGCCGCCCGCAGCGCGCGCGACCGAGCTACCCCTGCCTTGTTCGACCACCGGAACCACGCCAAGTCGTTGCCTCTTTGCATCTGCGTTGTGTTGCCCTGGACGCATGCAACCCTAAAATCAATCCCAAGCATCAAGTATCAGGACACTACGGAAACCTGAATCGCCAAGACCGGACCCGTCAAGTACCCCTTTGGATTCGTCAAGACCCTCATGTACGACTACACCTGGTGATGCGTCAAGTACCTCTACCGTCGACCCCGTGGGCGTCAAGTTCCTCTATGGAACATGTACCACTACGCCCAAGTTCCACTACAATATGTACCACTATCATCGCCAAAGACCGTCAAGTGTACAACTACCGTCGCCGTGTACCACTACTTCCACTACCGCCGACATATACAACTACGAAACGTATACGACTACTTCCCCTATGACCCGTGAACGACTACTTCCCTCGACGATTTTGAACCGCCCCGAAACGCACGCTTCAAAGGTATAACAACGAGAGGACCGCCCGTGTATGAATGTATGTTATATGAGATGCTCGTGTTTGCACCGTGCCCGATTTTCATTGCAAGTTCCTCCTCGTTTGCCATGTCGTCGACCCGTGGGAACCCGGTAATCCGGGATCACCCCACCATCTTTTGCATGTTCCGCACATCCGCACACTTGCTCTTTTGCACCGGTATCTCAAGGAGTTGTCGGATCATCGGAATGTTGTCGTGGCACCATTTTCGTTGTCGTTGCCGTGGCACCCCTTTCGTTCCACCACGGTAACAAATGCTAGCCACCACAGTAGAAGGGGACTGAATCCTTCCTAAGCAGAACACCACACCACCACAAGAACACCTCTCCTCATGAGGCTATTCTTCCCCGGTACTGTTCATTATCAGCCCAAGAGGCAATCCACCACCACACACAACAGTAGGGTATTACACCACAACGGTGGCCCGAACCTGTATAAATCTTGTGTCTCTTGTGTTGTTCATCGATCTAGCTAAGGGATCGCAGCGAGGCTGAGGGCGTGTTTCGGTAGGGAGAGATCTTCGTGCGCACCCTAGTGTTCGAACCTTAAGGGTTTTGTCGGAACCCGATATCCGACATTTGGCGCGCCAGGTAGGGGTGCGCAGAAGTCTTCCTTCCGCCGATCTGCGTTCACTGCTTCGTCGCATCCATGTCCGGTGACCCGACGACCAACGCTGACCGCTGGGCGGCATGGCCAGTCCGGGCCACGCCGCCTGCCCAAGGTGACCTCAATCATATGTCTCAGGCAGCTCGCCCACCGCAGAACGCTGTGGGGCGCGGGCGACGTGGTCAAGCACTGCCTGCCCTTACTCCACGATAGGTGCGGGCAGCTGCAAGGGCCTCAAGCCACGCCGCGGCCACGGTGCTGAACACCCGACGGGAACAAGCGAACATGAGGGCCGCGCTCACTGTGGCTCAGAAGCTGCTGCGGTGCAAGTTGCAGGAGAGCGGCCGAGACGCGTTGCTGGAGCGTGTTGCCGAGATCCTGGATGTTGCGGCCTTGGGGGCACCGCCCTTCTGTTTCCAGCTTCCACCCCAGGCCCCGGTCAGATCACGCGGCGGGCCTCTCCGCGCCCGTGTGTGTAACGCCCCCAAGACCGGCACTCCAGATGCCTTCTATGTTTTCCGAGTTTCATCGTGTGATTTTGTTTTGTTCGTGCATTCATCTTTGCATCATGTGCATTGCATCATGTCATCTTGCACCCCCTTTTAAAAACTCAACTAAATAAACCGTATGGATCTTCGGTCCATTTAAATCGAGGGATATTCACAATGGTGATTTCTCTTTAGAACATATACTCCCAATATTATTAGGGAGCTATAATAAGCATTCCATTAACTGGAAATCACCCATAACACATTTGCATTATTCTTCAACTCTTCTTTTATCCGACTCAACCTTCTATCCTGCCTTTTCGACCTTTTAGTAAAATTGAGTTGCAATTTTACTTCTCCATAAATGTTCCAAATCTGCCCGTAAATCACATCTGGTGTGAGGGTCACCCCTTATAATTTCAACCCATTTGGAGTTCATTCGAATGGGTTTCGAAATTCAAACTTGTTTGAGTTAAATTCAACAGGTGTGGATTTTACTTCCTCTAAAAATCCTCAGTCTATTTTTGTCAAATTCCTCACATTTTTATGAGTCTGGGAAAATTATCCCCATGCGCAAATCCTTTCCCTAACCCTCTATTTCTCTTTCTTCTCTCTAATTCTTTTCTGCTTAAGAGTAGAGAGAGAGCAGGCTTGGAGCCCAGCAGCTAAGTCGGCCCACCAAATCCACCGGGCCGGCCTCTAAGGCCCAGCCGCGCCTCTAACCCTAGCCCGACCCCCCTGCTCGATACCTATCCCTCTTGTTCCCTCTGCCTGCCGCCACACACATACACCGCATTGAGCCAGGGAGAGGAGCTCCCTGCGCCCGATCCCCTCGTCTTCCTCTCCTCGATCCCGAGCCCGAGCACGCAGCCCTCGACCTTCCCTCGCTCCCGCGCTCCGCCCTCGCCGGAGAAGAGAACCAGGCCGGAGCCCCATCGGCCTCCTCGCCGCCGTCGCGCCCTCCTCCATCAGCCTCACACCCGACCCCTCTCAGCCTCCCGCGTGCCTCCCTCTGCAGCACTAGGCCACGACTGCGCCTCCTCCTCGCCTAATCCTCGTCGCCCGAGCGCTCGAGGAGAGGAGCTCCTCGAGCACCTGCGCCCGCATCTGTCGTCCTCCGCGCCCAGCAGGAACCCCGCGCCGCTCGTCCCCTCCGTTTTGGTCGGAGTTCACCGGAGCCCCGGCACCGGACCATCTCCGCCTTCGCCTCCTGCTACCGGCGCGCCTCCATACCTCTGCCACCCGGCGACCCTCTGCATCCACCTCCTGCTGCTCCTTTGCTTCGTCCTCTGCCGCTCGCAGCGCGCGTGACCGAGCTGCCCCTGCCTTGTTCAACCACCGGAACCGCGCCAAGTCGTTACCTCTTTGCATCTGCGCTGTGTTGCCGTGGACGCATGCAACCCTGAAATCAATCCCAAGCATCAAGTATCAGGACACTACGGAAACCTGAATCGCCAAGACTGGACCCGTCAAGTACCCCTTTGGATTCGTCAAGACCCTCATGTACGACTACACCCGGTGATGCGTCAAGTTCCACTACCGTCGACCCCGTGGGCGTCAAGTTCCTCTATGAAACATGTACCACTACGCCCAAGTTCCACTACAATATGTACCACTACCGTCGCCGAAGACCGTCAAGTGTACAACTACCGTCGCCGTGTACCACTACTTCCACTAACGCCGACATGTACAACTACGAAACGTATACGACTACTTCCCCTACGACCCGTGAATGACTACTTCCCTCGACGATTTTGAACCGCTCCGAAACGCACGCTTCAAAGGTATAACGACGAGACGACCGCCCGTGTATGAATGTGTGTTGTATGAGATGCTCGTGTTTGCACCGTGCCCGATTGTCATTGCAAGTTCCTCCTCGTTTGCCATGCCGTCGACCCGTGGGAACCCGGTAATCCGGGATCACCCCACCATCTTTTGCATGTTCCGCACATCCGCACACTTGCTCTTTTGCACCAGTATCTCAAGGAGTTGTCGGATCATCGGAATGTTGTCGTGGCACCATTTTTGTTGTCGTTGTCGTGGCACCCCTTTTGTTCCACCACGGTAACAAATGCTTCATAACATGCTCTTGTCAACATTTTCATAAATTGAATAAACTTGTATATGTCATCCGCATCATGTTAACAACATTTAAATGGTTAAAATTATTGTTTGCTTTAAATACTAAATGACATGTGGGGATTATCGGAATTGTTGTTTTTTGTTCCGGCCTCATTTAAACTTGCCTAAATAGTTAGTTTACTTATGCTCCACCCCTTTCCATGTTTAACAACATGTAATATTGTTGTGTTCCTAACCGAGAGATAAACTAAATAATTGATGTGGTGTTCCGTCAATATGCAACCCGTTGCATATTGAGCTCCACTTAACTTGTAGTATTGTTTGTTGCACTTTGCCATGCCATGCCTCATTAAACCGGACATGCATCATACTTGATTGTGCATCATGCCTTGTTTATGCTTGTGTGTTTACCATGTTGTTTGCTTCTTTCCGGTTTGCTTCTCTCGTTAGCTTCGGTTTCGTTCCGGAGTTGTGAGGATTCGTTCGACTACGTCCGTTTGTCTTCTTCATGGACTCGTTCTTCTTCCTTGCGGGATCTCAGGCAAGATGACCATTACCCTCGATAGAACTTCTATCTTTGCTTGCTAGTTGCTTCGTTCTATCGCTATGCTGTGCTACCTATCACTTTTTTACCGTGCCTCCCATATTGCCATGTCATCCTCTAACCTTTTCACCCTTCCTAGCAAACCGTTGTTTGGCTATGTTACCGCTTTGCTCAGCCCCTCTTATAGCATTGTTAGTTGCAGGTGAAGTTGAAGATTGCTCCATGATGGACAGGATTATGTTGGGATATCACAATATCTCTTATTTAATTAATGCATCTATATACTTGGTAAAGGGTGGAAGACTCGGCCTTATGCCTGGTGTTTTGTTCCACTCTTGCCGCCCTAGTTTCCGTCATACCGGTGTTATGTTCCTTGATTTTGCGTTCCTTATGCGGTAGGGTGATTTATGGGACCCCCTTGACAGTTCGCTTTGAATAAAACTCCTCCAGCAAGGCCCAACCTTGGTTTTAACATTTGCCACCTAAGCCTTTTTCCCTTGGGTTCTGCAGACTCGAGGGTCATCTTTATTTTACCCCCCTGGGCCAGTGCTCCTTCGAGTGTTGGTCCAAAACGGGCAGATTGCGGGGCCACCACGGGGCAACTCGAGGGCTGGTTTTACTCCTAGGCTGACCTATCTGTTGTGCCCTGAGTACGAGATATGTGCAGCTCCTATCCGGATTTGTCGGCACATCGGGCGGCTTTGCTGGTCTTGTTTTACCATTGTCGAAATGTCTTGTAAACCGGGATTCTGAGTCTGACCGGGTCTTCCTGGGAGAAGGTATATCCTTCGTTGATCGCGAGAGCTTATCATGGGCTAAGTTGGGACACCCCTGCAGGGTATAAACTTTCGAAAGCCGTGCCCGCGGTTATGGGTAGATGGGAATTTGTTAATGTCCGGTTGTAGATAACTTGACACCAGATCCGTATTAAAACGCATCAAGCGCGTGTGTAGCCGTGATGGTCTCTTTTCGGCGGAGTCCGGGAAGTGAACACAATTTTTGGGTTATGTTTGACGTAAGTAGGAGTTCAGGATCACTTCTTGATCATTGCTAGCTTCACGACCATTCCTTTTGATCTCTTCTCGCTCTTATTTGCGTATGTTAGCCACCATATATGCTTAGTCGCTGCTGCAACCTCACCACTTTACCCCTTCCTTTCCCTTTAAGCTTTGCTAGACTTGATACCCATGGTAATGGGATTGCTGAGTCCTCGTGGCTCACAGATTACTACAACAACAGTTGCAGGTACAGGTTATGCGATGATCATGACGCGAGAGAGATGTTGCTTGTTTTGGAGTTCTTCTTCTTCGGCTTCTTCTTCGATCAAGGTATAGGTTCCAGGTCGGCAGCCTGGGCTAGCAGGGTGGATGTCGTTTGAGTTTCTGTTTGTGTTTCATCCGTAGTCGGATGGCGCTCTTATGTAAGATGATGTTGTATTCGTGTGGCTTTGTATGCCTCTTGCATGTATCCCCATCTATTATGTAATGTTGATGTAATGATATCCACCTTGCAAAAGCGTTTCAATATGCGGTTCTATCCTTGGTGGGACCTTCGAGTCTCTTTAGGATAGTATCGAATATTGGGCGTGACAGTGTGCCCCCAGGCACACCCCAATGCTTCATCGACACCAGCTCAACCATCGGCGCCGGACGCCAGGCTGCACCAGCACCATCTCCAGTGAGCAAGGGCATGCGCATCGCCACCTACGGCCCGGGCGGGCCGCTGCCCTACCATCCTCAAGACGGCGCGCTAGGTCAAGCCACGTGGAGCATGGGGCACTACGGTGGAGTCTTCGAGGCGGTGGCCTTGGAGGCTTACGTGCCCCGCATGGTGGATCGGGAGTACGCGCTGGAAGACGACCCTGGCTCGTTCCTCAGGTCAGGCTGGGAGGAAGACACTCCAGAAGCCGAACCTTTTCAGGAGTCTCAAGGAAGCCTCACCAACCACGCTGGCAGCAGCAGCTATCGGGTACCGCTAATTCCTCAGGAGCAAGCTTATGCTAACCATGGGTCGCGGGAGGTTCAATTCACAGCAGAGGATGGCTGCCCCAGCTAGGTAGCCTCGCTTCCGCCAGGAGGAGCGCATTGGGGGCTGCAGGAGAGAGGCCGGGAGCCAGGCCCCTCCCCATGGCGCGCGGAGCAAGGCGTCCCCCGGAGGTAGGCCCTCTGCCGGGGAGGTGCTGCAAAGCCTACCCCCGATAGAGGACCCGTGGTCTCCGAGGGCACCGCTGGCGTTCCCTTTACCCCATTGGTGTCGTCCTTGGTCTCCGGCCGCCGTCAATGGTGGTCGAGGGTGGCGCAAGGCGGGGCCCTCATCTGGCGATATGAAGCAAGGCCCAGTGCCTATGAAGCTCGCCGCCCGTGACACTCTCACGTAATAATGAGTGGGGTTGTACATGCCCTGGAGTCTCCGGAGAGCCGCCCTTGGGCCTCGAGGGCTCCCTCCCACGCCCATTGGCAGCACTTAGCTCCGCGCTGGTGAGAAGACGTCGAAGCCTAGACTAGGTGTCGGACGTGGCCTTTTGCTTTTTGCCTCCCTTTCTGTGTCGAGCTTCCTTGCTTCGGATTTAAGTTGAAGTTGAATTTGCATTTGCGTATGCGGGGGGGGGGGGGTGTCTTGTCTCGTTCTTGTGATTTCTTGTGTTCTGGTTTCTGCCATAGTTTGGAGTTCGCACTAGCTACCTCCCCCTCGCGAGCCTCTCGCGGGCGCGGCTGGGCGAAGCGCACGTGCACTGTGCGCATGTTGTACCACGCCCGGCACTCGCTCTCGCGAGGCCCTCACGACCCAGTCAACATGCCCCTCAGGGGACCCTCGGAGGCTCACGGCCTTGCGAGCCTATTTAGGACTTGTCCTAGCTAAAGGTAAACTACAACAACAAGCTCGCCCCATGGCCGATAGGATCATGGAGGCACATGTTCAGTATCGTTCCTAAAAGCATACGAGCGGTAATATTTTTACATGAGGGGATCCCCCTCCCAAAATGCTCTTACAACCTTTGGGGCCGCGCCTGAGCTTTTGTACACAGGATAAACAGCAGAGAAACACGGGATCAGTCAGACATGTTGCTCACCGCATCCTGCTGGTCGCCTCCCGATGCATCGCTGGCGCCGCTGTCGCTGTCGCTGGCATCACCATCACCAGTGCCACCGTCACCACTATCGACCACGTCACCACCATCCGCTGCGACTACCACCCTGTTGTTGTCGGAAGCAAAGGCCCTGACAAGCGCATCCACGTTGTCCTCCACCCATCGCGCCAGGTCGCCTCGGATGGCCTCGGACATCGGGGCGATGACTGCGTCGAAGTCAAAGTGGGGATCAGTGTTCTGAAGATGGCTGAAGACGCGGGAAAATGCACGCCCAAGCAGGCTGTGGCTCCTCTCCTCGAAAAGTTGGCGGGCTCTCTCAGAGCGGTTCTCCAGGCACATCACCACATCGGTGAAGAAGCGGAGATGATTAGCATAGTTGGTCACGTGAGGATGCGGGGCGTCCTCATGACAGATGTTTCCTAGGGTCGTGTTGGCCCTGTTCCTGAGTTCCTGGAGCATGGGGTCGTGCATGTGATCCAGCGTCTGTCGTTCAAGCACTTCCTCTCTGTTCTGCCACGCAATGGACTTGGTGTCGTCGACCCACTGCTGGAGAGGAAGCAGCTCGGCACAGGCGGAGGCCAACTCAGTCTGCGCCGAGGCCAGGGCGGCTGCGGCGGCCTCTGCACGCTGCTCCGCTTCGGTCAGCTTGGACCTAAGGGCGGCAGTCCTGCCCGCAGCCTCGGCCTCAACCAGCTTCAGCTTCAGGATATACCTGCTCACAAGATCTGCGCAAGCCTCCGCCACATGGCGGTCGACCTCTTCCTGGACTCGAGCCTCGCGTGCGCCAACATCATCCTCTGCCTGGGCAACCTGGCGCTCCCTCATCTCCAACCACTGAAGATCAAGATTGCGCTCGGTGGCCTCCATTCCTCGCGCCTGTAGAGCTCCTCCTCCTCGATAGGCGCCCCTTTTAGCGATGCAAGGGTGTCCTGACGCAGCTCCACTTGCTGCTCCAGGGAGGCGCTCCAGGCTTGGAGCTCCCACGCGTGCTTCTCTGTGATCACGCGACGATAATCTGCTTCCCGAGCCTCCTCCAGAGCCCGGGAGCAGGCCTCTCGCGAGGCCACAAGGGACGCCTCGGCCTTCGCGTTGTCAAGCTCGCGCTGATGGCGCGCGAGGTTGATGGCCACCTTCAGCTTGCGTCATTCCTCAATCAGCCGCAGGCCCTCAGCTTCAAGGAGCGCGTCCATGTCCGCAAACTCTCCACCAAGCTGGCCCATCGCGTCCATCGCCTGCCGGAAGAACTCGTGGCGGACGATGCTTCGTTCGCACGCAAGCTTGAGCACGGTGCTAATGTCGTCCTCCGTCGCTGGCGCTATTGGCGGGCCCTAAAGCGGTTCGCCCCCTCTTGGCAGGGGGCTGGGGACTGGCGCCCCCACGATCGCTGGCCGGACCTCACGAGGGACCCGTACCGGCACAGGCTCACCACCTGAAGAGGAACCAAGGATTGACACCAACCATTCACCGTCCACGGCCAGAGGAGGAGCCCTGGGTAGGCTGACTGCTCTCCAAGAAGGGTTGCGAAGCAAAGGCAGCAAGGGAACGGGCTCAAGACACATTGCGGGCAGGCTTGCTTCTCCGGCTGACCCTGCGTCAGGGACAGCGTGCAGGCTCGGGACGCTCAAGGCCAACGACGTAGGCAAGGCCAGAGGAGGTTGCTACTTGGGAGATTCTGCGGGCTTGACAAGAGGGATCCTTAAGAGCCGCGGTCAGGAAGGGAAACAGCAATTGAGGAATTACAAGGCTCGAAGACTCCTTCCTCTTGCGGAGTGCGGCAAAGTCCATGCGGAACCGACCCAGGCGCTCGATGTGAGGACCAGCGCGAGGCGCGGATGGAGAAGCACCCAGGCGGCCAGCATCAAGGGTGCCAAGCTGGGAGGAGCAACAAGGCACCACCTCCCGATGGCCTGCTGAGACCTCAGGAGCTCCGGCCTCGGGAGCCGCGGGCAGTGTCCCCCCATCGACGATCATCCCAGAGCAAACCTCACGAGCTCCGGAGGATGAAGCTTTGGTAACCCCGTGCCGCGTCGGCGCCTCGACACCCAAGCCTCCAGCCTCAAGCGATGCTCGCCCCCCTGCATCCACTCTTGGGGCGAGATTGGCGCTGGCGGCGAGGAGAGGAGCCACGGCAATAGTATTCTTGCGAGGCCCCGCAAGGCCAACCGGACGCAACCCCCATTCATCGAAGATAGGCATCTGACCCGTGAACTCATCCCTGTTCGAGGAGAGATACAGGAGGCTGCCCCCGTGCTGCACATCACCTGGCGAGGGGTCGCCGGTCAAGACCTCAAGCACCGTCCTCAGTGTTTCGGGTGCAAGATCCATCTCCTGAAGCCTCATGCGATCCCGGTCACCAGTCAGGGCCCACATCGACTGGTAATGGCGCTGGAGAGGAGCAATGCGACACTGGAGGAACTCCTTCATCATCCGGGGCACAGTCACACCGAGATCTCTCAACCTCTTCAGTCGGAACCATACGAAGGAGAGCCGGGGGCTCACGAGCCTCTCGTGGCCCCAGCCGAGATTGGAGACAGCGGGCAACGACGGAGGCGAGAGTAGAGAGATGAGCACTCCAACATCCACATACAGCCACCACGTCGGGAACCCGCTCACGGATGGAGAGAGACCAAAATCAATCCCTGAGGTGGCTGTCTCTGCCATAGCCTGGAAGCTCACGCACCCCAAGCACTGCAAGGGGTTGGTCAGGTGCAGCAAGAAGAAGTGGCGCAAGAGGGCGATGGAAGGAGCAATGCCCACCATGGCTTCGCAAACAAAGGCGAAGACGACAAGAAGGGTAATGGATTGGGGATCAAGATGCATCATATGGATCTGATAATGGGAAAGCACTGCATTGAAGAAGGCTAAGAAAGGGGGAACCACACCCGCCCACAGGGTGTCGACGAAAAACTGAACCTTAGTGACTGTCCTATCAATGGAGGCGTGGGACGCAGGCCAATCCATCGTCTTTCCGCACTCGCTGAAGCTGGAAGCGAGCGCAGGGCAGACCTTGCCCATGGCCTCCAGATTGAGCACCAGCGACCGGCCGACGGTGGGCTCGATTGTCGGGGGCGGATTGGTTGAGGACAGAGGCTTCTTCCCCTTCTCCTTGCTGGTTGACGCCATGGCAATGGAGGGGGCAAAGCTCAAGTCAGATTGGAAGCGGAAGCAGAGAGTCGAGGAAGAAAGGGGAATAGGAAGCACGCTACGAGCAAGGAGGAAATAACTGTGTAGAGCACCGTGGCCTCCTAGCCAGGCGGATATTGGGGCAGCGTGGGGAAGCGGAGACGCCCACGTCCAATTTTTCACCACGAGTCGACCAAGGCCGCAGGCCGTGGGTCCCGCGGTGCTTCATACTTGCCCTTTGGCTTCACTGCTAGGCCAAGTCTGAGCACGCCTTGGGCCCGGGGGCTACTGTCGGTCTTCTGGGAACGTGGGTCCCCAGACTTGCCTGCTTGCGGCCTGCTGCGTGGCTCAATCGGTGGCCCAGTACAGCCCGCCTTCATCAACCAACACTCAAGACCCTCGTGAGGGGCCAAGCCTCGCGGGGCGGATGACATAAGGCCTCCTTAGGAATGGCCTTGCCAGGCAGGCTCGTGAGGAGGCGGAGAGATCAAGGCAAGGGGTACCCCGTGAGGTGCCCTGACGCAAGCCATGACGATCAAGACCAGGCGGGCGCCAAGCGGGCGCCATCCCACGCAGTGTCCCCGTTTCCTCTTTGGTGCAAAGGGGGCGAGCGCAGGCACGGAGTACTGAGGCATCAGGCAAAGGTTTCCATATCGGTGCAACAACACTAGGACCAGCAGGACGGCAGGACGAAGGTCACCATGGAGCCCAAGACGCCGTCATCACCAGCACCTTTGGCAGGCGAAGACCACCTTTAGTCAGGATAGCTTGTACTAGTTGTCCCCTTTAAAAATGGCCATTGTTGGATCCCTTCCCGCTCAATATTTGGGAAGAGGACCAGGGCCTCTATAAATAAGATCTAGCCACCACAGTAGAAGGGGACCGAATCCTTCCTAAGCAGAACACCACACCACCACAAGAACACCTCTCCTCGCGAGGCTGTTCTTCCCCTATACTATTCATCATCAGCCCAAGAGGCAATCCACCACCACACACAGGAGTAGGGTATTACACCTCAACGGTGGCCCGAACCTGTATAAATCTTGTGTCTCTTGTGTTGTTCATCGATCTAGCTTAGGGATTGCGGCAAGGCTGAGGGCGTGTTTCAGTAGGGAGAGATCTTTGTGCGCACCCCAGTGTTCGAACCTTAAGGGTTTTGCCGGAACCCGATATCCGACACATACCATGGGTAGACAAATTACTGTTAAGCAATTAATAGAAAAGCGCATAGTTATGATGATATCTAAGGCGATGATCATGAATATACGCTTCACATCCATGACAAGTAGACCAACGCCTGCCTGCAACTACTACTATTAATCCACACATCGACCACTATCTAGCATGCATGTAGTGTATTAAATTAACAAGAATGGAGTAATGCCTTCAGCAAGATGACATGATGTAGAAGGATAGGTCTAATCAATATGGTAATAACCCCATCTTTTTATCCTTAATGGCAACAATACAATTACGTGCCTCGCTACCCCTTCTATCACTTGGTGGGGACACCTCAAGATTGAACCCAAACAGAGCACCTCTCCCATTGCAAGATAGATCAATCTAGTTGGCCAAACCAAATCAATAGACTGAAGAGACATACAAAGCTATCTTAATCATGCATAAAATAGTTCAGAGAAGACTCAAATAATATTCATAGATAATCTGATCATAAATCCACAATTCATCGGATCTCAACAAACGCACCGCAAAAGAAGATTACATTGAATAGAACTCCAAGAACATCGAGGAGAACATTGTATTGAAGATCAAAAAGAGAGAAGAAGCCATCTAGCTTATAGCTATGGACCCATAGGTTTGTGGTACACTACTCCCACATCATCGCAAGGGCAGCAAGGTTGGTGTAGAGGCCCTCCGTGATTGAATCCCCCTTCGACAGAGTACCCAAAAAGGTCCCAAGATGGATACCACAAGAATAGAAGCTTGCAGCGGCGGAAAAGTATTTTTGGTGTGCCCTCTCGTATACAGGGAATATTTGGGTATTTATGGA
The DNA here is from genome assembly GCF_018294505.1 of Triticum aestivum. NCBI lineage: Eukaryota > Viridiplantae > Streptophyta > Magnoliopsida > Poales > Poaceae > Triticum > Triticum aestivum. The sequence goes on along the minus strand of NC_057804.1, from coordinate 286,477,535 downwards.
GCTGGAATTAGGGTTAGAGGAGTCCCAAGGGGCCCACAAGATCATAGGGCGTCCACCCTAGGGTGCGCCTGGTGAGCTTGTGGCTCACCCGTCGCTCTTTTGGCCTCCTCCCGAAGCTTCGTGGGTGTCTTCTTATCCAAGAAAAATCATCAAAAAGTTTTGTTCTGTTTGGTATTGATTTTCTATAGAAGACAAAAATAAGGAAAAACAGCAATTGGCACTGGGCACTAGGTTAATAGGTTAGTCCCGAAAAAAGACATAAAATGGCATAATAATGCATATAAAACATCCAAGATGGATAATATTATAGCATGGAATAATCAGAAATTATAGATATGTTGGAGACGCATCAGTAACTTCTCGATAGATGAGTCTCGAACAGACGATATTCCTCAGGCTCCTGTTGAGGAAAATGACCTTCTAACTGCTCCCTAAAGAAGGCAATTTTCCTAATGGAACACAACAAGGCCCTGGGTCTAGACCGTTTTCCAGCTGAGTTCTATCAAAACTTGTGGAAGATTATCAAGCTAGACCTTTTAGACTTGTTTGGCCACCTCCATGCTGGACAGGTCAACTTGTTTCGCCTAAACTTCGGTGAGATAATTTTATTACCTAAGGTCAACGAGGTTGTAAGAATAAAAGAATATAGACATATCTGCCTCCTTAATGTTAGTTTTGAAAATTTCATGAAAGTTATGATGATTAGGCTAAACTTGGTGGTTGACCATGTGGTTCGTCCCTCCTAGATTGCATTCCCTGTGGGGTAGAAATATCCTAAATGGTGTTGTCACCCTTCATGAAACAGTCCACGAACTACATCAGAAAAAGTTGAATGGGGTAATTATCAAAATTGACTTCGGAAAAGCGTACCATAAAGTAAAGTGATCTTTTCTCCAACAGACTCTTAGAGTGAAAGGCTTCTTTGCAGAGTGGCGCACTGTGATCCATAGTTTCATTTCAAGAGGGAGTGTGGCTATTGAAGTCAATGATGATGTTGGCCACTACTTCCAAACAAAAAAAAAGGATTTAGACAAGGTGAATCATTATCGCCCATGCTATTTAATATAGTGGCTGATATGTTAGTCATCACGATTGAGCGTACAAAGATTGATGGCCAAATTGATGGGGTAGTTAACCACCTTGTAGATGGTGGACTTTATATCCTTCAATATGTCAATGATAACCTTATAGATGGTGGACTTTCTATCATTCAATATGCCAAAGATACAATTCTCTTTATGGATCATGACATTGATAAAGTGAGAAATCTGAAATTAATTTTGTCAACCTTCGAGCATCTTTCAGGTCTAAATATAAACTTCCATAAGAGTGAGTTGTATTGTTTCGGCGAGGCCCAAGACAAGGCTCACCTTAACGTAGATTTGTTTGGATGCGGGCTAGGCCAGTTTTCCGATCGGCTACTTGGGGATACCGATACATTATTAGTGTCTTAGTAATGCTGAATGGAAACACATCGAGGAGAGAGTACAAAAAAGATGAAGTAGTTGAAAAGGTAAACTGCTATCTCTGGGTGGAACATTGGTCCTCATAAACCCAGTGCTAAGTAATATGGTATTGTATATGATTTTTTTGTCTTCCAATTGCCTAAAGGAGTTTTACATAGACTGGATTATTTTTGATCAAGAATCTTTTGCCAAGAATATGGCAAAAAGAAGGAATGTCGACTGGCTAAATGGAGTGTGGTTTTTCGTCCTAAATACCAAGGAGAGCTGGGCATTCATGACCTTGAGGATAAAAATACGACCCTACTTAACAAATGATTGTTTAAGCTACTCCCTCCTAAGAAGAAAATATGTAGGCTCAAAGGTAGTGTCCCAAATATATTAGAAGCATGGGGACTCACACTTTTGGAATGGTCTAATGGCTACGAAGAAACAATTCTTCCAATGTGGATCCTTCGCCATAAAAGACGGATCGAAGATTAGGTTCTGGGAGGATAAGTGGCTAGGCAATGCCACTCTCCGGAAACAATATCTTGCCTTATACAATATTGTGCGTCACAAGGGTCATACTATCCCCACGGTTATGGAATCCTTTTCGCCAAATGTGACATTCCTCAGAGATTTAGTTGGTCCTAGACTTGAATCGTGGAACATTTTGGTACAATGCCTGTCCACAGTGCAATTGTCGCAAGGGGTCGATGTATAAAGCGCAAGTGGTAAATTCTCAGTGGAGTCCATGTATAAAGTGTTGATCCAGTCAGAGTTGCCTGTTGATAATAATAAAATGATTTGAAAGACGAAGATACCACAAAGAATAAAATCTTCGCGTGGTATCTTCATCAGGGAATCATTGGTACCAAATATACCTTATTAAGAAGAATTGGCATGAAAGTTTGCAATTTGTTTTTTTTCACCATGATAAGACCATAAAACACTTGTTTTTCCAATGCAAATTGGCTCGTTCTATATGGTCAGTCATCCAAGTAGTTTCTGACTTGTATCCTCCATGTAGTGTTGCAAATAGTTTTGGCAACTGGTTACATGGACCAATAACATGTTTAGAATTCTTCTCGGGATGGGACCACGCACCGTGATCTGGTCGCTTTGGCTATGTAGGAATGATAAGGTTTTTAACAATAAAAGTTCTTCTATGTTGTAGGTTATTTATAGATGTACCGGTACACTTTGTTTATGGTTGTCTCTACAACGTGTGAAAAATCGAGACCTGTTTACGAGGTGTGTAGACACTTGGAGGCTACGGCGAGGGATGATTTTACCCAACATGGATGGCAGCATGATCTTCGGATTGTCCCTCCTACGTGATAGGCGTTATACGATCTCCACATGATTACTTGTATTCCGCATTTTTGATTTTTTTAGCTTGGAATGGGTTATGGCTGTGTGCATCTTAGTTATGCGTAGGCTGGGTGTAATGCCTAAATCTTTTAAGTAATAAAGCACCTTTTATAAAAAATCAATTTTATATCTTAAAAGAACTATTAATTGAAGGTTGTAGTAGCGAGAAAAAAATAACTTGGGCATCAAACTAACTCCAGATGAAATTTCATATGTGGCCTATTTAGACTATAAAAGGCCACACAAAAATAATCAACCTTTTTGAACTTCACTTAATCTTTATTTAGAAAGTAAATGCATTTATACTTGAATAAATGGGTTTGAACTACCGACTAGCTAGGCTAGTGCTAAAATTGTGTAGCTCCCAAATATCACAAAAAGGCTAGGTGCAATGTGTGGAGGTGAATGGCAAAAATCTTATTACATGAACCTCTGAAGAGTTCTATAGAGTTCACTCCTGTAGTTAGTTCAAAGATACTTAAATTTGATGTAAAGTATGAGAAGCTACCTTTGTATTGTGAGTGTTGTGGGATTGTGGGTCATACTTCTGAGAGGTTTTGTAAAATCCCAGGTGAGAAGAGAGTAGTTTGCTTTCTAAGATATCTTAGTGTTGAGCGCTACTGGAAGAGCCAAGGTGCAAGTAAGAGGGTTATTCTCTTCGGGAACTACTCTCGAGGCAATAAGAATCTAGTCACAGGCATCATCAACAACAAAACACCAAGCCCATGGACGTCGTCAAGGTGGATGCTGCCGTGAGCGGCCGCTCCTGATGTTGTGACAGGAAAATTCCCCTCGTCTGGGCAGGGGGAGCAGGTGAGCCAGGTGGGTGGCGCACCTAGAAATGCTCTCAAGGCAGATACTGGAGCTGGCCAGCTTCTATTCCAACCAAGGGTTCTTGAGGCCCTATCAAGTGTTGTTGGGGCGAGGATTTATGCGGGCGACAAAGATCTTGTGAATGCATGTTTTAATTTCAATGTTGTAAAGAAGCCAATGCAGGTAAACCCAAGAAAAAAGGGAAAGAAAGAGAAAAGGAGAGGGAACACGGAGAGATATGGGGAGGCACATAAGCAAGTCCTGGGTAAAAAAAGAACGCATAGCTTTATTGCACGTCCGACGGGTAGGGACAATGAGTTTTCTTGTGAGAAAACCATGGACAGTTAAGAGCACATATTATATGGCGATATCTCCTCCAAACGGGTTTGCATGGGCACAGTTGAGACAGTGTAGGATACTAAGGGTATGGTCATACATGTTGCGAAGGAGACCGATGAGCAGGAAGAAGAGTATAGTCAGCAAGGGGTGGAATCGGTTGGAGAAGAGAAGGGCGATAATGGCGCATCGGTGGCCTCCGAGGAGGAGGACCACGGTGCCAAATAAAAATCATAGGATGGAATTGTCGTGGCATGCTCTCCCATAGGCAGTTCGTGAGCTCCTGGACTTGCAGGGGCGTATAAGGGCAGATCTAGTTTTTCTTTCGGAGTCCCATTTGAATAAATGTAATGCCGATGAGCTATGTCGTGTCTTAAATTTTGATTCCATGTCTGTAGTTGAGAGTGATGGTCGGGCTGGCGGTCTTGTAATGTTTTATCAAAAGTCGAATAACATCGAGTTGAACTACGTATCACCTTATTTTATTGATGTCCTAGTCATGAATTAAAATATTATACAATGGTGGTTCACGAGCTTTTATGGTCCCTCGAACTAGAACGATCGCAGTTTATACGGAGACAACATTCATAATCTGCAGAGTAAGGGGAACCATCCTTGAGTAATTTTGGGGGACTTAAATGAAATATTATATTCTTCGAAGAAAGAGGGTGGTAACGCGAGATCAAATGGCATGATGAGGGAATTCCGTGAATGCCTTATGGACTATGGGCTGGAGGATTTAGGATATATCAACGAACCTTTTACTTAGAGTAGAGGTGATATTCGAGAGCATCTTGACTGTGCAGTGTGTAATGTAGGGTGGGCTCATAAATTTCCTTGTGCGGCTGTGATTAACGAAGAACATGTTCACTCTGACCACCGTCCGCTGGTCCTGGATATGAACTGTCTGGATGATAATATTTTTAGACAGTCGATGGGGTGTGTAAAACAATTTGAAGCTAAATGGCTAAAGGAAGAGACTGTTAATGAAACCATGAAGGCATATTGGGAAAAAGAAAAGTTAGTAGGCATTGGCCCTTCCCTTTGTTGACCGAACGAGAGTCATGCATGCCGATTTGTACAACTGGTACCATGAAATTCTTAAGGGTCCTAAGCGGAGAATCAAAAAACTTATAAAACAATTAGAGAGATTGAGGCGTGTGAAAGGATCGATATGGTTGACTAGAGGGGGGGGTGAATAGGCAACTAACAATTTTTAGACTTTTCTTTAACAATTCAAACCTTGCAATGAAATAGGTTGTCTAGATGTGCAACTACATGGACAACCTATATGATGCAAAGACAATGAGCACACAAGCACGCAATGGATATAGCACAAGTAAGCTTGCAAAAGTAAAGGGATAAGATAACCAAGAGTGGAGCCGGTGGAGACGAGGATGTGTTACCGAAGTTCCTTCCTTTTAAGGGGAAGTACGTCTCCATTAGAGCGGTGTGGAGGCACAATGCTCCCCAAGAAGCCACTAGGGCCACCGTAATCTCCTCATGCCCTCACACAATGCGAGATGCCGTGATTCCACTATTGGAGCCCTTGAAGGCGGCAACCGGACCTTTACAAACAAGATTGGGGCTATCTCCACAACACTTGGAGGCTCCCAATAAACCTGCGAAGCTTCACCACAATGGAGTATGGCTTCGAGGTGACCTCAACCGTCTAGGGTGCTCAACACCCAAGAGTAACAAGATCCGCAAGGGATAAAGGGGGGAATCAAATATCCTGTGGTGGAAGTGTAGATCGGGCACTTGTCACCCAATCCCGAGCAAATCAACAAGTTTGATTGGCTAGGGAGAGAGATCGAGTGAAAAAGGAGCTTGGAGCAACAATGGAGCTTGGAGATGGAAGAGGTGGTCAACTAGAGGTAGAAGACGCCCCTTATATAGTTGTGCCCAAATTCCAACCGTTATCCACATGTTCAGCCCGCGACACACGGTACTACCGCTCCAGGGGCGCGGTACTACCGCGAGCCTGCGCGGTACTACCGTGGCTGACCACAGTACTACCGCGACAGCAACACGGGCCAGAACTACCCTGAAAAGGGGGCAGTACTACCGCTTGTGCGGTACTACTGCACCCACCTGCGGTACTACCGCAAGGCAGGAAAGTCATGGCCTGGGAAGGGCGCGGATGAAATAAATTACATCCGTGCCTACTTCCGCTGAACCGGAGGAGGTACAAAAATCCGACGCGGTACTACCGCCCGAGAGGCGCGGTACTACCGTGCGGACGCGGATGTAAAAAAATTACATCCGCGCCTACTACCGCGATACTGCGGTACTAGGTAGGAGGGCCACGGTACTACAACTCCTAGGGAGCGGTACTACCGTGGGCCTCCGCGGTACTACCGCTCTGGACAAGCGGTACTACCATGGAGGGCGCGGATGTAAAAAATTACATCCGCCCCTACTACCGCACCGGAGCGGCACAAGGCCAGGGAGCCGCGGTACTACCGCTCCAGAAGGGCGGTACTACCGTGACACCCAGCGGTACTACCGCGTGTGCTTGCGGTACTACCGCAAGCATAGCAGTAGTCGTCAGATTTCTGTACAACCAAGATAACAGAGGGAAGCTCCAAAGTGCAGGGAAAGGAGGAACAAGTGTACGTGTTGATTCCACCCAACCTTTCCGACGCGGACCCCCTCTTAATAGTACGGCTCTCCTACGACTCAAATCCACCAAAGAGAAACGTAGAACGACGCCGACTCCAATAGTCTCCGAGGGGCACCGAATCGTCTCGTGCCTAGATATGAATAACCTGAGAAACTCAAGGCACACGATTAGTTCGCAAAAGCATTGTCATCAATCACCAAAACACTTGAGGGAAGAATATGCCCTTACAATCTCCCCCTTTTTGGTCGATTGATGACAACACGGGATTTGCATATGGATAAGATAATTTAGAGAAGGGGAAAACCCCACCTCTCTAAAATATAGACGGGCTCCCCCTAGATGTGTGCACTTTAGAAGAATGCTTTGGACTGCATAGCACACAGACTAGGATCAACACTCCCCCTATATTTTAGAGACTAAGACATGATAATAAGCATAGCAAAGCATAAATATAGCACAGTATAACACAAGCTCGCTAGGATAGATAGAGTGCATATGTCTTACACCATACGAAGTAGAGCTACCGAGGTTCAACCGAGAAAGCAACAAACAAACAAACACACGACACAAACGAGAAAGCAGCAAACACACGACACACTCGCAAATCCCTACACTCTCTCCCCCTTTGGCATCGAGACGCCAAAAAGGCAGAGAGGACACCTACACACAAGAGGTGGCTCAAGCAGAGAACTCGTCCCAGTCCTCTCCATCGGATGCCTCGGCAGCAGGGATGGTCTCCTCAACATCCTCCTCAGACTCAGTCCACCTGTAGCCCTGCTTCTCCATCCACTCGGCTTCTGGAGTGATGTGCTCCTCAGACCCGCCAGACACTGCCTCACCATAGAGCTGCAAGATCTTGTTGTCCCAGCGACGACTCTCCTTGGACGCCACGTGAGTCCTGTACTGCCCTTTGGCTTGCATGCAAAAAAGAGTCTTCATCTTGTCCTTCAGCTTCTTGGCCCATGATGGCATAGAGGCATTCTGGGAAGGTCTAGCAGCATGACCCTCAGCAACATCCTCGGGGTTGGCATCCACCTCATCAATAGCAGACCGAGCAGCAGTCGCCTTGGTGCGAGTAGTGGTGTTGGCCCAGTTGGGTTTGATACGCAGGCAGATGGGCTCATGGCGAACCCAGTCAGGAGCAAGAAACTCATCAGCAGGAAACATCTTCTCCCAACAACAACAACAACAACAACAACAACAATAACAACAAAGCCTTTAGTCCCAAGCAAGTTGGGGTAGGCTAGAGGTGAAACCCATAAGATCTCGCAACCAACTCATGGCTCTGGCACATGGATAGCAAGCTTCCATGCACCCCTGTCCATAGCTAGCTCTTCGGTGATACCCCAATCCTTCAGGTCTCTCTTAACGGACTCCTCCCATGTCAAATTCGGTCTACCCCACCCTCTCTTGACATTCTCCGCACGCTTTAGCCATCCGCTATGCACTGGAGCTTCTGGAGGCCTGCGCTGGATATGCCCAAACCATCTCAGACGATGTTGGACAAGCTTCTCTTCAATTGGTGCTACCCCAACTCTATCTCGTATATCATCATTCCGGACTCGATCCTTCCTCGTGTGGCCACACATCCATCTCAACATACGCATCTCCGCCACACCTAACTGTTGAACATGTCGCCTTTTAGTCGGCCAACACTCAGCGCCATACAACATTGCGGGTCGAACGCCGTCCTGTAGAACTTGCCTTTTAGCTTTTGTGGCACTCTCTTGTCACAGAGAATGCCAGAAGCTTGGCGCCACTTCATCCATCCGGCTTTGATCCGATGGTTCACATCTTCATCAATACCCCCATCCTCCTGCAGCATTGACCCCAAATACCGAAAGGTGTCCTTCCGAGGTACCACCTGACCATCAAGGCTAACCTCCTCCTCCTCACACCTAGTAGTACTGAAACCGCACATCATGTACTCGGTTTTAGTCCTACTAAGCCTAAACCCTTTCGATTCCAAGGTTTGTCTCCATAACTCTAACTTCCTATTTACCCCCGCCCGACTATCGTCAACTAGCACCACATCATCCGCAAAGAGCATACACCATGGGATATCTCCTTGTATATCCCTTGTGACCTCATCCATCACCAATGCAAAAAGATAAGGGCTCAAAGCTGACCCCTGATGTAGTCCTATCTTAATCGGGAAGTCATCAGTGTCGACATCACTTGTTCGAACACTTGTCACAACATTATCGTACATGTCCTTGATGAGGGTAATGTACTTTGCTGGGACTTTGTGTTTCTCCAAGGCCCACCACATGACATTCCGCGGTATCTTATCATAGGCCTTCTCCAAGTCTTCGAAATTAGCAGAAATAGATAGGGCCCATAGATAGGCACCTTGCGGTTGAACACTGCAAACCGGAGCTCACACCACATGATGTGTGAGACATCAAGTGGCTGTGACTGAGACGAACGAGCATCCTCGCAGATGAGCATCATATCTACCATATAGGCATGAACCTTGTCTTTATCACCGATGCGAGGGAACAAGGAGTTGCGGAAGATGCGATACATGATATCCAGGAAAGGGTTGAGCACCAAAGTTGTCTTGCCATTGGCGAGAGCCTTCTCAACCATGAAAGGGGTAAGTCTGTCCTTGCTGGCAGAATCAGCACTGGCATGGGGGCGAACACCCACTGGAGAATCGAGACGATCATCAGGAACCTGGAGGAGATCCATGAACTCCTTCCAGGTAGCAGACAGCTTACGGCCGTTGGTCATCCAGGTCATCCTCCGTTCCTCATCGGAGTGAAAGTAGACTGAGGCAAAGAACTGACAGATGAGCTCAGGGTCATAGTCGAGGTGGAAGGTAATCACATGCTCAATGCCAAACTGCTCCACCAAGTCCAAAGCCTCTCCAAAGTAGTCACGAAACTTGTCCTTCCTCATGTGATGCATATCAATCCACTTCACCTCCACATAGGTGTTCTGCTTGTTCTTGATGACATCCAGATAGACGTTGACCTGTTGCTTGTTCCAGAACAACTCACAGCCTCTGAAGGTGGCATGCGGGTGCACATAAGGGTGAAGCTGCCTGAGACAGACATAATCAGCTTGGGCAATCTCATCCATGCCCTTAGCCGGCTCCTTGTGCTTGCTAGCAGAGTGCTTGACATTGCACTTGGGGGCAGACGAGCCTTCTGGTACGTCACCTGGGTTGCGCAACGTTTGGAGCCAGTGTCACGACTTGGGTTGGACCGGCGAGAGCCACCACCTGAGACACACACGCAAAACACCAAAGACGCGAAAGGATCAATGCAAAGGCCACGAATAAGCACAAGAAACACATAGAATGCATACGAGAAAGTTGGCATGCGAAAGAAGTGAGCCACGGTAAAACTGCCATTGCATGCGGTACTAAAAGAGTAGTACTGCTCCAAACGCGGTAGTACCGTGCGAGGTCACGGTAGTACCGTGGTTGGAGGGGAAGTAAACTTTTAGTACCGCACAGAGCGCGGTAGTACCGCTCCGGAAGGGCGGTAGTACCGTGCAAGCGGTAGTACCGCACCAGACGGGCGGTAGTACCGCATCGCGTCAGATCCAACTGGCGGTTTGAATCTAAAAAAGAACCGCGAAACAATGGCGGTGCTACGGTGATCCGATCTAGCGCAAGACAACAATACAAGTAAATCCTATGCAATACCACACTCCTTCATCCTACTCTTGCAGAGATTAAGCCTAGGAATCTCAAGAACACACATGTCTCCCCCAAAACCTAGAAACACTAAACACAAACAACACGGAGAGGGAGTTGGGGAAAAACCTTGGTCCATAGCAAGAGCACGAGGTGGGGAACGATCCCACCGGTCGGAATCACGGGAGGGCAGCCGGTGGAGGAGATCCGGCGACGAACAATGGCTCCGTTCTTGAGCGAGGGAGAGAAGGAGGCGACGTGGAGAGAGAGAACAGCGAATGGGTATGGGGAGTTAAAACTCCTCCTGCCCGTCCTTATCCCCACGCGCTCGAACCGGCGCAGTAGTACTGCGTATCATCGTGGTAGTACCCCTCGGGCGGAAGTACCGCGCCGAGGCGGTAGTACCGCTCAACCAGGCGGCAGTAAGAAATTACTGCCACGTGGTGACGGTAGTACCGTGCTCCCGCTAGCGGTAGTACCATGGCAGGCTGCGGTAGTACCGTGGCCGACCGCGGTAGTACTGTGAGCTCAAGTCACCGCAAGTTTCAACACAACAAGAAGAGGCCTTTGCACGGAAACTTCTCACACACAAGAAACACAAGAACACGCACACACCAGAGGCAAGAAGACAACAAGAAACCACCAAGTGACAAAGTCTCTCTAGGAGAGAGGGCGGTGGCCGAAGCCACCTATGTTTGAGTTGGATGGTATGGCACCGCGAAGAATTATCCTTGGGCCCATGACCAAAACTCGTCTTTGAAGCACAAGCACCATTAAAAATGGCTATTGTGAAAGAGGTGATCGATTTGTGCATAATGGGGGGAGGGAGAGTTCATTGAGAGAACAACACTCCCCCTATGTTCATGCCTACACCTAAACTAGACAACACGTTGAGTGTGGTGGGGGTGTACGGGTTCAAGTCACATTGCTCAAATCAATGATATTTAGCTCATGCCTTAACTCGCGAAATCTTGCTTCATCCAAGGGCTTCGTGAAAATATCTGCAAGGTTATCATGAGTGTTGACATACTTGAGCTCAATCTCCCCTCGCCTAATGTGATCCCGGATGAAGTGATACCGAATCTCAATGTGCTTCGTCTTGAAGTGTTGAACCGGGTTGAGAGAAATCTTGATGGCACTTTCATTATCACACCAAAGAGGCACTTTGTCACAAATGACACCATACTCCTTTAAAGTTTGCCTCATCCATAGTAGTTGAGCACAACAACTACCGGCTGCCACATACTCCGCTTCGGTGGACGAGAGAGACACACAACTTTGCTTCTTGGAAGACCAACTTACCAAAGAGCAACCAAGAAATTGGCACCCTCCGGAAGTGGACTTCCTATCCACTTTGTCCCCTGCCCAATCGGAATCCGTGAAACCTTCAAGCTTGAAATTTGCTCCTCTTGGGTACCATAAGCCAAAGTTTGGGGTATGAGCCAAATATCGAAAGATTCGCTTGACCGCCACAAAGTGACTTTCCTTTGGTGCGGCTTGAAACCATGCACACATCCCCACACTCAACATGATATCCGGTCTAGATGCACAAAGGTAAAGCAAGGAGCCAATCATGGAGCGATATACCTTTTGATCCACCGCTTTACCATTGGGATCGATGTCAAGTTGGCACTTGGTAGGCATTGGTGTAGAAGCCGGCTTGACATCACTTAGCTTGAATCTTTTAAGCATGTCTTGAGTGTATTTGGCTTGGTCGATGAAGGTTCCTTCTCTTCGTTGTTTGATGTCAAAACCAAGGAAGAACTTCAACTCTCCCATTGAAGACATCTTGAACTTGGAGGTCATGAGAGCGGCAAATTCCTCATTGAAAGCTTTGTTAGGAGAACCAAAGATAATATCATCAACATATAGTTGGCATACAAACAAATCCCCTTTGGCCTTCTTAGTAAAAAGAGTGGGATCGATTTGTCCTACTTCAAATCCACGATCTTGTAGCAACTCAGTAAGGTGGTCATACCACGCACGTGGGGCTTGTTTAAGTCCATAGAGTGCCTTATCGAGTTGATGCACGTGATCCGGGAAGTAGGGGTCCTCGAACCCGGGGGGTTGCTTGACATAAACCAACTCATTAATGGGACCATTAAGAAAAGCACTTTTCACATCCATTTGTTGCAACTTAAAGTTGTGATGGGAAGCATAAGCAATCAACAAGCGAATGGATTCAAGACGAGCAACGGGAGCAAAGGTTTCACCGTAGTCGATGCCCTCGACTTGGGAGTAGCCTTGTGCTACCAATCTTGCCTTGTTGCGAATGATGTTCCCATGAGCATCTTGCTTATTCTTGAAGATCCACTTTGTTCCAATGACGTTGTGGTTCCCCGAAGGTCTTGGCACCAATCTCCACACCTCGTTGTACTCGAAGTTGTTTAGTTCTTCATGCATGGCATTGAGCCAATCCGAGTCTTCGAGCGCCTCATAGACCTTTTGGGGTTCAACACAAGAGACAAACGCATGATGTTCACAATAGTTAGCTAATTGTCTACGAGTGCTTACCCCCTTTGTTAGACTTCCAACCACGTTTTCCATGAGATGGCCTTGGGTGGTGAGTTTGGAAGCAATCTTCGCGGCACGACACTCTAATTCTTCCTCGGGAGTGGAAGGAGGAAGGTTAACTTGATCATCTTGAGCGCCGTCTTGAGCTTGCTCATGATCTTGAACTTGCTCGAGGGGGAGAACTTGACCTTGGGCATCATTTGGAGATTCAACTCCATCTTGAGGTTGATCTTGCCCTTGGTCTTGTTCATGAAGGTGAGGGCCATCACTTTGTTCTTCGGAAGCGTGTGGGTCTTGGGGAGGTGATGGCTCCACTTGAGTGGAGCATTGTCCTTCTCCTTCAGCCACAAGGGGTTCCTCAATGGGTAGGATATGACCAATACCCATTCTTCTTATGGCTTGGGGAGGAATTTCATCACCTACATCACAAGTACCACTTTGCTCCACTTGGGAGCCGTTATTTTTCATCAAACTCTACGTTACACGTCTCCTCAATGAGTCCGTTGGACTTGTTGAGAACACGGTAAGCATGAGAGTTTGTAGCATAACCAACAAATATGCCCTCATGAGCTCTAGCTTCAAATTTAGACAAACGAACACCTTTCTTGAGAATGAAACACTTACACCCGAACATCCGGAAGTACTTGAGATTGGGCTTGTTCCCGGTGAGTATCTCATATGGAGTCTTGTTCAAGCCTTTGCGGAGATAGAGCCGATGGGATGCATGACAAGCTGTGTTGATGGCTTCGGCCCAAAAGTTGTATGGAGACTTGAACTCCGCCATCATGGTCCTTGCCGCATCCATCAACGTCCGGTTCTTTCTCTCCGCAACACCATTTTGTTGAGGGGTATATGGTGCAGAATATTGATGCTTGATCCCTTCATCACTAAGAAACTCATCCAAGGTGTAGTTCTTGAACTCGGTGCCGTTGTCACTTCTTATTGTCAAGATCTTTGCATCGTGTTGACGTTGAGCTTCATTTGCAAAGTCGATGACGGTTTGTTGGGTCTCACTCTTCCTCTTGAAGAAGTATACCCAAGTGTATCTTGAATAATCATCCACTATCACCAAGCAATACTTTCTACCCCCAAGACTATCAAAGGATGGGGGCCCAAAGAGATCCATGTGAAGGAGCTCCAAGGGTCTCTTCGAGTAGATGATAGTCATGGGAGGGTGAGCCGTCTCATGAAGCTTTCCTTCGATACAAGCACTGCAAACACGATCTTTGGCAAAACTAACATTCATTAGTCCATGAACATGGTCCCCCTTGAGAAGACTTTGCAAAGATCTCATATTGACGTGGGCTAAGCGGCAATGCCAAAGCCATCCCACATCAACTTTAGCCATTAGGCATGTCGCGATCTTAGTGGGTTGCTCCGAGAAGTTAACCACATAGAGGCCGTTCTCAACATGCCCAACAAAGGCTACTTTAAGAGTCTTGCTCCACAAGAGGGCCACGGTATCAATATCAAAGAAGGTGGCAAAACCCATGAGTGCGAGTTGACGAACGGAAAGTAAATTGAACGCAAGGGGCTCAACAAGCATGACTTTCTCGATTGTTAGATCATGAGAAATGACAACCTTGCCAAGACCCAATACCTTAGAATGTGAGGCATCACCCCATTAGACATTGGTGGGCATAGATGGGATATTGTGCACGTCCACCACCAAGTCCTTGCTCCCAGTCATATGATTTGTTGCTCCACTATCGAGCAACCATGATCCCCCACCGGAAGCAAACACCTACAAGAGATCAATGCTTGGTTTTAGGTACCCATTGAGTAATGGGTCCTTTGATGTTAGTAACAAGGGTCTTAGGAACCCAAATAGACCATTCAATGTACTCATAAGGAGAACCAACAAATTTAGCATAAACATGTCCATCACTAGCACGGCACAACACATAAGAGGGGTTAAAGTCGTCGGCTTTGTTGGGAGAGATGACGTTGTGCTCTTTGACTTCACCACTCTTCCCATTGTTCTTCTTCTCCTTAGGAGCACCTTCTCCCTCCTTCACAAAGGTTTGCGTGAGCGGAGGAGGTCGATTGGTCTTGCTCTTCTCTCCTTGTTCTTCTTCTTGTTCTTGGACTTGGGTGTGAACCCAACTCCCTCCTTGCCCACAACTTCCTTTTGATTGCTCAAAAGGTCATTTAGGCTCTTCTCGCCTTGTATGCATGACACAAGACCTTTCTCGAGTTGTTCCTTCTACTTGGCATTTTCCTCCACAAGATGCACATGCTCACAACATGGGTTAGTAGCATTTGCATTATCAATTAAGACCATGTGAGGAAATATGGCCTTTTCTTTAGTTAGCTTAACTTGGAGTTGAGCATGAGACTCCTTGAGGGTGGCATGAGCACTTTTCAAGACCTTGTGGGCCTTGTCAAGTACATCAAACTCCTCCGTGAGTCTAACATGATCAACCCCAAGTTTAGCCTTCTCGGAAGCTAGAACACGAGACACAACAAGAGCATGATCAAGATCTTTCTTTAGTTTAGCATGACCATCGTTGTGTGACTCCTCAAGAGCCAAACGATGCTCACGCTCTTCCTCAAGAGCATTAGAGAGATCCAAAATCTCATCGGCATAGTCACGACTATGACTTTCCATCTTAGTGATGGTTTCTTCATGAGCCTCGATCATGTCATTGGCTTCACCAAGTTGTTCCAAGAGAGCAACGAAATGCTTCTTGGATTTGCCCTTGAGCTTACTCATGAAGGACTCAAATTCATTGATCTCCTCATTAGACCCCTTACCATTATCAAAATCATCTGTTGAAGGAGGGTTAGGAATAATGGTGGTTTTGATGTTGGGGGTTACCTTGTTGGTGTCCTTAGACATGAGGCACTTGGCGGTGATGTTCTCGTTAGGTGCATCGAAGAGAGACACCCGAGGAGTTGAGACAATGGCAACGGATGCCATGGCCATTGTTTCACCATCTTCATCATCATCGTCATCCTCACGGTATTCTTTTTGAACCACCAACCCGCGAGAAGGAGTCTTCTTGGTGAAGTTGTTCTTGTTGGGGAAGGACTTGGCTTTGTCTTTTCGAATGAACTTGCCACCATTGTCTTCCCGCTTCTCGTATGGACAATCCGCAACGAAATGGCTGACATTGCCATAGTTGAAATAAGTTCTGACTCGTTGCTTCCCTTTGAGGCCACTTGAGTTGTTCTTGTTGAAGTTGGGTCTTGTAGTCTTCTTACTCCAAAAATGTCTTGAGGCAAGAGCCATGTGCTCATGATAATCATACTTTGTGTCCTCGGGGTTGCTCTCCTCATCTTCCTCCTCTTCTTCTTCTTCCACACTAACCTTGGCCTTCAAGGCAAGATTGGGCTTCTTTGCCCTTTGGGAACGGAGCACCGCATTGTCGGCGGTCTTATCCAAGATGTTCATTGCAACAAACTCATCCAACACTTCACCAGAGGTCATGGAGTGGAAGTCCAGTCTTTGGCGGATGACGGAGGACATGGCCTTGTTGTAGGGCATCATGGCCTTGAGGAACTTGCGCTTGATCCAGTTGTCATCCGTGTCCTTGCTCCCAAGTTTGGTCACTCTTCGAAAGAGCTCACGAGGTTCTTCATCCTCTTTCATTGCAAACTCATCGGCTTCATCTTGCACCACTTCATAGTTGGAGCGTTGAATGCTAGCACTTCCTCTATACATACGCTCGACACACTTCCATGCTTCTTTAGCCATGACATGAGGTCGAAGATGAGGGAGATCTTCGGGAAGGATAGCATCTTGGATGATGAAGAGAGCACTCTCATTGAATTGGTTGTCCACTTCTTCTCGAGGGGTGAAGTTGCTTGGATCATGAGGATAGAAACCTTCTTCAATAATTCTCCAAAGGTTAGTATTCACATGTTTTAAATGACGCTTGAAGCGATAGACCCAAGAATCAAAATCTTAATTTTTCACATATTTAGGAGGAGGACCGGCATGATTCAAATGCGTAGAGGGGATCGGTCCTTTATACACCGGGGGTTCCACATGGGCATAGATGCCGGTGCCATTTCTACCACTAGTAGACGGACTCTTTTCACTATTAGCTTCCCCCTTGTCGGGGTTAGCATCCGTCACCTTGTTAGTGGGATCACCCACTTTCATCGGCGAGGTAGATAGTTTGAGTCCCTCTAGGAATTCAGTAAACATGCTTTTAACCTCGGCCGCCATGGAGGTTTTCAATGTGTCTAAAGCCACATTGAATTCCTCACGAGAGACCGAGGTTCCCCCTTCGGCCGAAGAAGAGACGGGATTCACACCGGAGTGCTCCTCCGCACCGTCGTTGACGTCAACCATACTCTTCGGACGGCAAAGTCCTTAATAAAGAGACGAGGCTCTAATACCAATTAAAAGGATCGATATGGTTGACTAGAGGGGGGGTGAATAGGCAACTAACAATTTTTAGACTTTTCTTTAACAATTCAAACCTTGCAATGAAATAGGTTGTCTAGATGTGCAACTACGTGGACAACTTATATGATGCAAAGACAATGAGCACACAAGCACGCAATGGATATAGCACAAGTAAGCTTGCAAAACTAAAGGGATACGATAACCAAGAGTGGAGCCGGTGGAGACGAGGATGTGTTACCGAAGTTCCTTCCTTTTAAGGGGAAGTACGTCTCCGTTAGAGCGGTATGGAGGCACAATGCTCCCCAAGAAGCCACTAGGGCCACCGTAATCTCCTCACGCCCTCACACAATGCGAGATGTCGTGATTCCACTATTGGAGCCCTTGAAGGCGGCAACCGGACCTTTACAAACAAGATTGGGGCTATCTCCACAACACTTGGAGGCTCCCAATAAACCTGCGAAGCTTCACCACAATGGAGTATGGCTTCGAGGTGACCTCAACCGTCTAGGATGCTCAACACCCAAGAGTAACAAGATCCTCAAGGGATAAAGGGGGGAATCAAATATCCTGTGGTGGAAGTGTAGATCGGGCACTTGTCACCCAATCCCGAGCAAATCAACAAGTTTGATTGGCTAGGGAGAGAGATCGAGTGAAAAAGGAGCTTGGAGCAACAATGGAGCTTGGAGATGGAAGAGGTGGTCAACTAGAGGTAGAAGACGCCCCTTATATAGTTGTGGACAAATTCCAACCGTTATCCACATGTTCAGCCCGCGACACACGGTACTACCGCTCCAGGGGCACGGTACTACCGCGAGGCTGCGCGGTACTACCGTGGCCGACCACAGTACTACCGCGACAGCAACACGGGCCGGAACTACCCTGAAAAGGGGGTAGTACTACCGCTTGCGCGGTACTACCGCACCCACCTGCGATACTACCGCAAGGCAGGAAAGTCACGGCCTGGGAAGGGCGCGGATGAAATAAATTACATCTGTGCCTACTTCCGCTGAACCGGAGGAGGTACAAAAATCCGACGCGGTACTACCGCCCGAGAGGCGCGGTACTACCGTGTGGACGCGGATGTAAAAAAATTACATCCGCGCCTACTACCGCGATACTGCGGTACTACGTAGGAGGGCCATGGTACTACGACTCCTAGGGAGCGGTACTACAGTGGGCCTCCGCGGTACTACCGCTCTGGACAAGCGGTACTACCGTGGAGGGCGCGGATGTAAAAAATTACATCCGCCCCTACTACCACACCGGAGCGGCACAAGGCCAGGGAGCCGCGATACTACCGCTCCAGAAGGGCGGTACTACCGTGACACCCAGCGGTACTACCACGTGTGCTTGCGGTACTACCGCAAGCACAACAGTAGTCGTCAGATTTCTGTACAACCAAGATAACAGAGGGAAGCTCCAAAGTGCAGGGAAAGGGGGAACAAGTGTACGTGTTGATTCCACCCAACCTTTCCGACGCGGACCCCCTCTTAATAGTACGGCTCTCCTACGACTCAAATCCACCAAAGAGAAACGTAGAACGACGCCGACTCCAATAGTCTCCGAGGGGCACCGAATCGTCTCGTGCCTAGATATGAATAACCGGAGAAACTCAAGGCACACGATTAGTCCGCAAAAGCATTGTCATCAATCACCAAAACACTTGAGGGAAGAATATGCCCTTACAGCGTGGTCCAATGAATACTGAATCCTGGTGCCGTCAGAAGGAGACTATTCTGGTATTTGAGAACCTTTTGGACCAAGAGGAAATCTTCTGAATACAAAGAGGCCATGCGAATTGGTTGATGCATGGGGATCGCAATACGTCGTTCTTCCATAACGCAGCCACAGCCAGGAAGAAAGGAATAATATTAAAAAATTACTAGATGACTCGGGAGTCTGGAGGGAAGATAAGGAGTTGAAGGATCATATCACTGGTTATTTCTCCAAACTCTTCACATCAGAAGTACAACAACCAAACCAAGAGGTCTTGTCCCTTATTCGTAGGAGTGTTTCTACTGATATGAACAATGCTCTCCTAGCCCCTTACACTACAGAAGATGTTCGTAAGGCGTTGTTTGATATCGGGGATCTAAAAAACCCAGGCCCAGATGGACCACATGCTATCTTCTATAAAAGATTCTGGCCCATGCTAGGTGATGACCTGGTTGAGGAGGTCCTACAAGCAATCAATACATGTACCATCCCAGCCGGTTGGAATGATACTGCAATTGTGATGATCCCAAATGTTAACTCATCGAAAAAGGTAACCCAATTTAGGCCAATAAGCTTATGTAATGTGGTATATAAAATAATTGCAAAAATGGTGGCTTCCTATTTGAAAGTCCTTCTGCCTGATATTATAAGCCCTACTCAAAGTACCTTCGTTCCAGGCAGATAGATCGCAGATAATATTCTCGTAGCTTACGAATGTTTTCACACAATCAAGAATAAGATAGAAGGTGGGGAAGGTTTGTGTGCTATAAAACTTGGTATGCACAAAGCTTATGATAGAGTAGAGTGGCCATTTGTGAAAGAAATTATGCTGAGACTGGGCTTCCATCAAGAATGGGTGAATTTTATTATGTAATGTGTCTCAACAGTTGAATATAGAGTTAGGATTAATATGGAGGAAAGTGAGAGCTTCAACCAACAAGGGGATTGAGACAGGGTGACCCGTTGTCACCATACCTTTTCTTGTTGTGCACTGAAGGTTTGAATGCCCTACTGTCACATGCGGAGGAAGTTGGAAAAATCTCAGGTGTTAGAGTATGTAGAGACACCCCACTGATAACAAACATTCTCTTTGCGGATGATTCTTTGATTCTTACGAAAGCCAACAAACAAAGTGCAGAAGCTCTGAAAGCTGCACTCGATCTATAATCTGAGGCATCGGGACAATTAGTTAGCGTTGAAAAATCCAGTATTTTCTTCAGTGCTAACATGAAAGTGGAGATTAGAGCACAACTTTGCACAACACTGAATATAATGATGGAGGCCCTCAATGATAAATATCTGGGTTTGCCATCAAATATGGGGATAGATAAAACAGACTATTTTCAGTTTCTAATTGAGAGAATTGTTAAGAGAATTAGTGGTTGGAAAGAAAAACTACTGACTGCCGGGGGAAAGGAGATCCTAATCAAGGTTGTGATCCAAGCCATACCCACCTATGCAATGTCGGTCTTTAAAACTCCTAAAAAAATTGTAAGGGAATCATCGATGCGATGGCGCATTTCTTGTAAGGAGACGAGGAGAATCAGAGGAGGGTGCATTGGATGTCCTGGTGGAAATTATGTGCACCTAAAAATCAAGGAGGGGTGGGATTTCGTGATATTCACTGTTTTAACTTGACGTTGCTAGCCAAATAGGCATAGCGTCTTGTGGATAATCCTAATTCATTGTGTGCTTCTATCCTAAGGGCAAAATATTACCTCGATGGTTATTTCTTAAATGCTAAGCTCAGGAAAGGATCTTCCTTTACATGGCAAAGTATCATGGCAGGCGCAAATACTCTGAAACGTGGTTACATTTGGCGACTGGAGAATCTTACATTCTTAAGAAGTTGATCCCCACTACAAGGTATTCTCTTAACATGCAAATGGTCCAACTCAGCATGCCATGTTATCAGATACCAGCCAATCACAAGTCAGCTATTATAGGAGGGACCTGAGCTTGCGTTGGTTTTCCTTGAAGAGGAAAGGGTGATGCAGCAACAGTAGCATAAGTATTTCCCTCAGTTTTTGAGAACCAAGGTATCAATCCAGTAGGAGGCTCCTCAAAAGTCCCATGCACCTACACAAACAAACAAAGAACTCGCAACCAACGCAATAAAGGGGTTGTCAATCCCTTCACGGCCACTTGCGAAAGTGAGATCTAATAGAGATAGTATGATAAGATAAATATATTTTTAGTATTTTTTGGCATACGTTGGAAAACTAAAGATGCAAATAAAAGTAGATTGAAAGCTTATATGATAAAAGATAGATCCAGGGGCCATAGGTTTCACTAGTGGCTTCTCTCAAGATAGCATAAGTATAACGGTGGGTGAACAAATTACTGTCGAGCAATTGATAGAAAAGCGAATAATTATGAGATTATCTAGGCATGATCATGTATATAGGCATCACGTCCGCAACAAGTAGATCGACTCCTACCTGCATCTACTACTATTACTCCACACATCGACCGCTATCCAGCATGCATCTAGAGTATTAAGTTCATAAGAACAGAGTAATGCATTAAGAAAGATGACATGATGTAGAGGGATAAACTCATGCAATATGATATAAACCCCATCTTTTTATCCTCGATGGCAACAATACAATACGTGCCTTGCAACCCCTATTGTCACTGGGTAAGGACACCGCAAGATTGAACCCAAAGCTAAGCACTTCTCCCATTACAAGAAAGATCAATCTAGTAGGCCAAACCAAACTGATAATTCGAAGAGACTTGCAAAGATAACTCAATCATACATAAAAGAATTCAGAGGAGATTCAAATATTTCTCATAGATAAACTTGATCATAAACCCACAATTCATCGGATCTCGACAAACACACCACAAAAATAGTTACATCGAATAGATCTCCACAAGAGAGGGGGAGAACATGCTATTGAGATCCAAAAAGAGAGAAGAAGCCATCCAGCTAATAAGTATGGACCGGAAGGTATGTGGTAAACTATTCACAACTCATCGGAGGGGCTATGGTGTTGATGTAGAAGCCCTCCGCGGTCGATTCCCCCTCCGGCGGAGCACCGGTGAAGGCTCCAAGATGGGATCTCGCGGATACAGAAGGTTATAGCGGTGGAAACTGTTTTTCGTTGGCTCCCTAGATGTTCTCGGGGTACGTGGGTATATATAGGAGGAAGAAGTAGGTCGGTGGCTGCCCGAGGGGCCCATGATACAGGGGGGCGCCCTGTAGGGGTGGGCGCGCCCTCCACCCTCGTGGCCGCCTCGATCGCTTCTTGACTTGCACTCCAAGTCCTCTGGATCATGTTTTGTGGCACCTCAGCTCAAAGAAACCGAAACGCCCCATATTCCAGCCCAGAGATCGAGGAGAAGTCTTCTGGAATACGGCACTTCTTAGCATAGAACAAACCAGCTTTCTATTATTACATGAATATGAATACAAGGTCACCGACATTACAATGAATAACATCGGTACAGAGACACTACGCCATCCTCACTTGCTCTATGCAAGCAGCGAAAACAACTCAAAGCAGCGGAATAACTCTAGCAGCAGAACAACAGCGACGGTGGTGAACTCCACTCCGCAGGGACACTGGCTGGAACGCTTATCCTAGCTCGCACAAACGGAAACCACAACAAGCAAGCAACTAAATCCGTAATGACCTGCAAACTGGCATGACACGCCAGGTCAGTACATTGAATGTACTTGCAAGCTCACAATAAACCAGAAGCATTCAAGACAAACAACAGCATGGCAATTACATGTTAAGTAGGGATTATCAAGATATCATCAAAACAATATAGCATGAACAAGATGAACATGATACAACTAACACAACATGAACATATTAATCCGACAATACTAGCATGCAACATGATGACACTATATGCACCAATCATTCTATTCGGCTACCTCGTAACCAACTCATGCATCACTTACCAACCTCGGACATCACACAATGATCTCAGGATCAAATCAAGCTTGGTATAAACAACACCGTAGTAATCATTAAATGACCACAAGGAGCTTGACCTTTATCCATGATTCTCGCACAACATCACGAGCATCCAATAACTCGGTATCCTCGATACCATTGTGATCCTTATGGTGATCACCACCCGACCAAAACTTGGCCCATGATCCTTACAACGATCACAACCCGACCACTACATGGCCCGTGATCCTTACGGCGATCACAACCCGACCACTACATGGCCTGTGATCCTTATGGCGATCACAACCAACTTATCTCACTGTTATTAAGCACATTATTCTTATTACTGTTGACTCATGGTGTGACCTACTTTTTGACCTGGGCCCTTATCCGCGGGCGCGGCTATCGATAGATTTAATATACACTCATAGAGGTTAGTAAAATGTACCCACACTACAGAACCCATGGCCTCGCACTCCCATTCGGGTGGACCAACGGTGTTCTGACAAAACCGTCCTACAGTCATGACACTCTCCCGGCCACTCCGACTCACTCCCCACTGGGCTAAGTCATGGGTGGCCCCGTGTCTACCTCTAGACACAACGACCACCGCCGTGGCCCGTCCCACATGGGGACATGGATCCAAAAAGTCAAACAACTCAACAACGGGCACACAAGGTTATGCCTTCTTACCGGGCCAGGGTATAGCACGCCCATAACCTTCCCTCGTTGGAGGCACCGGCGAGAGGCACGACAATAGACCCAGTTAGGACCGTCCCATATCGGTAAGCGTGGTTGCACTGGTCAGCATTGATTCAGCGGCATCATGACTCAGCCAACAGTTGTTCAAGTTCAATTTCATCCGGTTAAACTTGAATGCAAATATGTTGAGCCATGATAAAATACATGAACATGATATCAACATAATCATGAGGGTATCACATAACCATCCACCATATCAACAATGAATCATATCTACTGAGCATCGCATACTGACTAGCATGACCATCTCCAAGATCAACATGTACTACTAGCAAGCATAAACATATGAAAGCTAATACTAGCAGGTAGAACATGATAACAGAGTACCAGACAACATAGCACAAAAATGAACATGCAAATCTGAACATCACCGGAACAACGATAACCATCTTTTCAACAAGCAAACATTTATAAAATATTCAAGTTGAAAACCATGGCTACTGCATGATGGTATTGAGGCTTGCCTAGGGATGAAGAAGGCACCGGGGAGAAGTGCGGTGAAGCCGCGGAAAGAGTTGTCGGAAACAGTTCTCTCTCGGAGGGGCTGTTTACGTGCAAGGGCAAAATGGTCATTTTCAGAATGCCAAAACATAATGGAAGTGACACCAACAGAAAGGGCTCGATGAGACAAAGAAGTAGGCTTTGGAATCACCTCATTTGGAGTTACGGTTGCGGAGTTATAAAGTGATGAAGATCAGGGACCAATCTGTGAATATTTTCATCACCAACGGGTCCCTCGGAGGAAAAACTGAAAGCGCATAAAGCTAAATACGAATTCTGAAAGTGAAAACAGATTCTGAGCCGTAGTAGAATGAAAATACGTTTTCACAAAAGAAAAGCGTACCCGAGAGAAAACCGTCTACACTTATCCACGTGGCAAGGGGCCGGGCCACTGGCGCGTGGGTCCCAGGCGCAGGGGAGGGGGCACGGGCGCTCGTCTTCTTCCTCCCGTGCCTCTGTTCCTCTCGTGGAACAGAGCAGGGGCAGGGGAAGGAAAAGGCAAGGGGCCAGCCAACTCCGGCGATCCCCGGCCCGGCCGAGGGCACCGGAGGGACCGAGGGACTGCGCCTCCTCCATTCAGGGGAGAAGGAAGGCGCGGGGAGGAACGGAGAGGAGGGGAGGTCGCGGCGACGGGAGGCGCCAGGAAGCTTCGGGTGATGACGGTTCTCGGTGATGCGGGCACTCCGGCGAGGGGGCCAGGGGTGGGGCGGCTGAGTGGGACGAGGGGAGTGCGGTGGACGTGGAGGGGAGGCAAGGGGAGGCCTGTGGTGGCTGGACCCAAGGCGAGGCCGAGGCGGCCATGGATGGTGACGGCGAACAACGGCGAGATGCCGAGATTCTAGAGGGCAAATGAGGCGGGGGGCGGATGGATGAGCTGAGGGAGGACTCGGGCTTGCTTTATATAGGCTAGGGGAAGGCTCTAGAGCTCACTGGCGAGCTCCCGACCAAGCTTAATGGCGGACAGAGGTGGGGCACGACATGGGTATGGACCTAGCGACGCATTAATGGCGAACCACGACGAGCCATTGACGCAGGGCGATGCAGGGAATCACGGGGCAGCTACTAGACATGTATGGAGGTCGAGACGACGAGGGAGACGACAGGCACAGGGCCGGGAAGAAGCCAGAGCACGATATTTGCCTGACATCAGTGTGATCACCACCGGCGCTAGAGCAAATGGCTAGTTTTGGCGTTTGACGACCATGTCTAGTGGAATGAACTTAGTGACCTAAGTACAAATAAGGAAACAAATCATTGTAGGGGCAAAGAAGAGATTTGCACTTAGCTCCAAAGTAAACCAGCAGCCAAGTGTTTGTGCTGTGTAGTGGGGACACCAGCTAGGTAAATCAGTAAATAGCATGTCTGGGAGGTTTATCTATCGAAGGACATTCATCCTGGAGGTTTTGAGGGTAAATGGACCAAGTTTTACTGCAGTTGCTTCACAACTGCATATTTGGTCCAGAAATAAAGATCATGATGGTGCACTCACATGGAGTGTCCACTTGAGCTCAAATTGGGAAATGATTGATCATTTGGTCATATGAAGATGTTGTAAAAAGCCCGTGCCAAATGGCCAAGCCAAAATGGCACTTGCTTCACAAACATCTCCTCTGGACAGAAACTTGGAATAATATTGGTGATTAAATGGATCAATTAAATGATTCCAAAATGGGTGTAGAGATGTTTCATGGGTATAATAATGATCTGGTACTTTATTAGGATTTTTTAAGCAATATAAAATATACTTGTTTGACAACTTGAAAATATTGCCAGAAACAAAGATTTGCTCCTGTGCTCACATAGATGATTGGATGGGGCTGAAAATGTGTGAAGGGGATTAATATGAGAACATTAAGGAGTGTACAAAAGTTCAACTCATTTGGGTACTCCTAGCTAGTACTTCCTTCATAAAGCTTTCTGTTTGACAGAAACTTTGAAAAATCACTGAGGAAGATTGGCTAGGCAAATAAATTTTAACTTGTGCATGAGGCAATTATTTGGACATATAAACATGCCCAAAAAGATTGGGAGTCAATAGGAGAAATACAAATGACACTTCCTTCACAAAGTGCCATTCAGGGCAGAATAGAAAAAGGAATATTGGGGAATTATTTTTGAACATGGTAATGAAATGTTTTGCCATATTTGATCAAGATATGACCCAAAAACATTTATGAGAATTATTTGGGAATTTTTGGAGTGAGGGAAATATAGGTTGCTTCACAACCTAGGGCAATTTGAGTTATTCCTTTAATAGAAAAGGAATATTCCCAATAAAAAGAATATTGGGATTTGGGCTAGGATGGAAATGACAGGGTCTAGGGTTGGATTTGGGAATGACAATCCACTCTGGAAACAAAGAAGAGGGCATCTTCTTCAGTTTCCAGACCACAAAGCCATGGAAAAAGAAAACTGAGGCAAAAACCTCGGAAAAAGAAAAGAAAAAGAAAGGGCCAAAAATCAGGCTGTCACAAACCTTACCCCCTTAAAGGAATCTCGTCCTCGAGATTTGGTTGCTCAAGGAACAAGTATGAATATTCTGACTTAAGGAAACCGTTTCCAACTCGGGTATCCTTTTTTTTAGTGTTGTTCCCATTAAATTTTTATCTGACTGGCCCTGGGGTGGTTTGCTTCATTGTATCCACATTCTGACAGATCTCACCTGGCTTGCTCATGCCTATATAGGCTCCAATTTCTTTTTAGACCTGCTGACTAGTTGAGTGTGATTTAATTATCATGACTGAAATATATGTCCGTCTCACATATCCAAAAGTGATTTCCGCTGGGTGTGCCACCCGGTACTGACAACCTTTCATAAAGTGATGATCAGATTTTTCTGATGAAAACTCAAGCTCTGACTCATTGCATTGGGTTTCTCCACTAAATGCAAGTCCTTTGGGTTTCAAACAGTGAGTTAAAACATAACCATTTCCTGACAGATCCTGACTCATCGCAGAAGTTTTAGAATCATCTTAACTGGTTCCACTGCCATGAGTATCGGATCCATACCGAATATTTGATTGTCTCCTGTCGCAGCCAGCATAAAGGGTTTGGCTTGTATGATAATATCTACAGACTTGACTGATGGTGATTCTGACGGAAAAATGTGTTCATGACAGGCTATCCATGATGATTCATATAAGTGAGGACTCAAGCTTCCCGACTGTTATTCCTCATGCCGATTACTCATGCTGTAGGCATATCCAGGTGGATCAATACTGACTTAGACTGTCCGGGGGATCTACACCATGGGGGTCGTGTACAATTTTCATACCTGCATCACTGGTCTTGATCCTTCATTAGTCTGGATCTTTGGCTGAAAGAGCTGGGCCATATTGCTTTTTCGTATGACCATAGGTAATGTCAGTGCAATTTTTCGGCAATCGTAGTTTATCCTCATTTTTCTGATAAGGTAATCCATTAAATGACAGGTTCAACACCTCTCAAGTTCTGACCATTGGGAAATGATCGTCCGAAACCCTTGCAAGAAATCGGCAAATAAATCAGTAGCCACTAGAACGATCTTTACAACTCAGATCTGGGACATTACTGAAATAACTCAACCACGGCTCAGGACAGCCGAAAAATAGCCCAGAGCATGAGACCGGGTCGATAAGAAGAAGGTGGCAGCTCCCTAAAATAGCCAAAAAGCAGCTATAGGGCTACTGTCACAAAAAGAAACTCAACAGCTGTATGAGACGGCCGAAAAGCAGCTCAAACTCGTGATAGTTGTTGAAGAGAAAAACAAAAATAGGCATCCACCCCGGATAGCTAGAAACAGCTCAGATCACAGGCGTGGTGCCGTCATTGGAAAAAAGGGAATAAGGGCTCATCAGGATCATTTTCCAGGTTCACGGGTACTTGTACTGATCTCACTGATGTCATCAATCCTCATAATCCTTTGTCACACTGCGGTGTATACTGGCTTTCTTCTATGAATCATCCTCACGTGGTTATCAGATCCACATCCGAGTGACTTGTAAGATCTTAATGGTATGCTTATTGCATATATATGAGGACCTGATTCCGAGACAGACGTGTATTCTGACTGATTCTTGATTCTGATCAAAATGTTGCGGATCTGATTCTTGGGATTCACTGACATATGCTGTCAATTCACAGCGTACTACCTTGTACCAATGTCTTACTGAGGAATATTGGCTGGTTTGTGCTCGAAAGTTTCATCGGATAGCTTGCTGAAGAAGACTGGGTATCGTGCTTCAGAAGCTTACCCCCTTAAAGACTTTGCTGGGGAAAGACTCGGTACCTTATGCTGGAAGCTTTTGTGGTTGCTTACTGAAGAAGACAGAGTACCTTGCATGGGAAATCATCCACGTATCATACCGAGGGAGATAGATGAATCTTGCCTTGGAAGCTTCTCTGGTATCTTGCAAGGGAAAAGTGGGTTGCTTGCACCAGAAACTTCTTATTGTGATATGCGGACCGATTTCCACATATACATACCATCTTAATATTTTTGCTATTGATTTCTTGCATGATACGGGGTTTTGCAGGACTATTCTCCTTTCCGAGTATATGCCATATTTTTGCTTGCTTCCAGGTACATCGAGTTCCAAAATCATCCTCAACGAAAAATTAAACTTGTATCTGAGCCATACCTTTGACAATATTCTGTCAACCTTGCACACAATTTATCTTCTTGCTGATTTAATCATTTTGTTGTAATGAGTGCACGCTAATGCAAACTTGATACTGACGGTCCATCCAGGATTTCTTTTGCATCCAGACCAGATATTCCAATTTTCATTGCAGTCTGCTGATAATTCCATTCTGTTTAGCTGAGTTTCCAAATATAGGCATTTCGTGCTGACTCTTCGGGTCCGGTGTCGGCTGACGAGCAACTTTAATAGGGGAAAACTTTGTAACACCGAAGGCCCAAAGAAAGGAACAACAGAAACGACTAGAACAAAAGCACACAAGCATTCTACTAATATAATTAATCAAGCAATCATCACATATTACTTCTATTCACACAATAATATGCATGCACACCTAAGCACACAATTCTCGCGGACACTCCGGTATTACGGTCTAATATGCTGTGATGATGTGCACGAGGACGAATAAATGTGTGGAGGAATTGGTGTAAACAGCACTACACCAAGTGCTAGCTTAGCCAGGTGGCAACCTGAACTAGCTCGGAGGCGAGGACATACTCGATAATCATGCAGTGGGACACGGAGGTCGCAACCACATTATTATCAAGCGGACGGAAAAAGATCCGTATTCGTCCAAGAAATAGTATAGCGGGGAAACTGAGGCTGTTGACATTGCCCTTTCTTGATAACTAAGATCATTAAGGGTTGTCAACACGACAAAATAAAAAGAACAATCCGGGATAGACGCATGTCCGTCACCGAGATGATAGGCGGGATTGAAGGAAAGACATCGGTGCGATACCTGAGCACCATTTTTGTAAACAGTGTCGGGATCACTTGGCATCACTCTGCTGGGACAGAAGTAACACCAAACACCGAAAGAAAAGGAACTGGAGAAATGCAAAGGTTGAGTTGTAGTGGATCTGAACCGATACCAGCTACACCCACCAGATAAATCATTATCACAACTAAGGCTATATGCATGCTATGCAACAAACAAATGCAGCAACCAAATGCAATAAACCAACCAGGGTCTATACTACCGCTTTCTAACGTTCGCGCAGTCTAGGGCGTCCTATAGCCAGACCTGCTCTGATACCAAGCGTTGTGGCACCCCGGCTCAGAGAAACCGGAATGCCCCGTATTCCTGCCAAGAGATCGAGGAGAAGTCTTCTAGAATACGACACTACTTAGCATAGAACAAACCAGCTTTCTATTATTACATGAATATGAATACAAGGTCTCCGATATTACAACGAATGACATCGGTACGGCGACACTACGCCATCCTCAGTTGCTCTATGCAAGCAGCAGAAACAACTTGAAGCAGCGGAATAACTCTAGCAACAGAACAACGGCGACAGTGGTGAACTCCACTCCGCAGGGACTCTAGCTGGAACGCTTATCCTAGCTCACACGAACGGAAACCACGACAAGCAAGCAATCAAATCCGGAATGACCTGCAAACTGGCACGACATGCCAGGTCAGTACATTGAATGTACTTGCAAGCTCACAATAAACCAGAAGCATTCAAGACAAACAACAGCATGGCAATTACATGTTAAGCAGGGATTATCAAGATATCATCAGAACAATATAGCATGAACAAGATGAACATGATACAGCTAACACAACATGAACATATTAATCCGACAATACTAGCATGCAACATGATGAAACTATATGCACCAATCATTCTGTTCGGCTACCTTGTAACCAACTCATGCATCACTTACCAACCTTGGACATCACACGATCATCTTAGGATCAAACCAAGCTTGGTATAAACAACACCGTAGTAATCATTAAATGACCACAAGGAGCTTGACCTTTACCCACGATTCCCCCACAACATCACGAACATCGAACAACTCGGTATCCTCGATACCATTGTGATCCTTACGACGATCACCACCCGACCAACACTTGGCCCGTGATCCTTACGGCGATCACAACCCGACCACTACATGGCCCGTGATCCTTACGACGATCACAACCCGACCACTACATGGCCCGTGATCCTTACGGCGATCACAACCAACTTATCTCACTGTTATTAAGCACATTATTCTTATTACTATTGACTCATGGTGTGACCTACTTTTCGACCTGGGCCCTTATCCGTGGGTGCGGCTATCGATAGATTTAATATACACTCTGCAGAGGTTAGTACAATGTACCCACACTACAGAACCCATGGCCTCGCACTCCCATTCGGGTGGACCAATGGTGTTCCAACAAAACCATCCTACTTCCATGACACTCTCCCGGCCACTCCGACTCACTCCCCACTGGGCTAAGTCATGGATGGCCCCGTGTCTACCTCCAGATACAACGACCACTACCGTGGCCCGTCCCACACGAGGACATGGATCCAAAAACTCAAACAACTCAACAACGGGCACACAAGGTTATGCCTGCTTATCGGGCCAGGGTACAGCGCGCCCATAACCTTCCCTCGTTGGAGGCATCGGCGGGAGGCACGAGAATAGACCCAGT
The DNA here is from genome assembly GCF_018294505.1 of Triticum aestivum. Classification (NCBI taxonomy): domain Eukaryota; kingdom Viridiplantae; phylum Streptophyta; class Magnoliopsida; order Poales; family Poaceae; genus Triticum; species Triticum aestivum. The sequence goes on along the minus strand of NC_057804.1, from coordinate 286,446,406 downwards.
TAGGACAGTCCCATACCGGTAAGCGGGGTTGCACTGGTCAGCATTGATTCAGCGGCACCATGACTCAGCCAATAGTTGTTCAAGTTCAATTTAAATCCGGTTAAACTTGAATGCAAATATGTCGAGCCATGATAAAATACATGAACATGATATCAACATAATCATGAGGGTATCACATAACCATCCACCATATCAACAATGAATCATATCCACTGAGCATCGCATACTGACTAGCATGACCATCTCCAACATCAACATGTACTACTAGCAAGCATAAACATATGAAAGGTAATACTAGCAGGTAGAACATGATAACAGAGTACCAGACAACATAGCACAAAAATGAACATGCAAAACTGAACATCACCAGAACAACGATAACTATCTTTTCAACAAGCAAACATTTATTAAATATTCAAGTTGAAAACCATGGCTACTGCATAACTGTCATGCAAGTGGGTATTGAGGCTTGTCAGGGGATGAAGAAGGCACCGGGGAGAAGTGCGGTGAAGCCGCGAAAAGAGTTGCCGGAAACAGTTCTCTCTCGGAGGGGCTGTTTACGTGTAAGGGCAAAATGGTCATTTTTAGAATGCCAAAACATAATGAAAGTGACACCAATAGAAAGGGCTCGACGAGACGAAGAAGTAGGCTTTGGAATCACCTCATTTGGAGTTACGGTTGCAGAGTTATAAGGTGATGAAGATCAGGGACCAATCTGTGAATATTTTCATCACCAACGGGTCCCTGGGAGGAAAAACTGAAACCGCATAAGCATAAATGCGTTTTCTGATAGTGAAAACGTACTCTGAACCTAAGTAGAATTACAATACGTTTTCAGAAGAAAAGCGTACCCGGGAGAAACCCGTCTCCACTTTTCCACGTGGCAAGGGGCTGGACCACTGGCGCGTGGGTCCCAGGCGCAGGGGGAGGGGGCACCGGCGCTCGTCTTCTTCCTGCCATGCCTCTGTTCCTCTCGTGGAACAGAGCAGGGGCAGGGGAAGGAAACGGCAAGGGGCCGGCCAACTCCGGTGATCCCCGGCCCGGCCGAGGGCATCGGCGGGACCGCGGGACTGCGCCTCCTCCATTCAGCGGAGAAGGAAGGCACGGGGAGGAACGAAGAGGAGGGGAGGTCACGGCGATGGGAGGCGCGAGGAAGCTTCGGGCGATGACGGTTCTCGGTGATGCGGGCACTCCGGCGAGGGGGCCAGGGGGTGGGGCGGCTGAGTGGGACGAGGGGAGTGCGGTGGACGTGGAGGGGAGGGAAGGGGAGGCCTGTGGTGGCCGGACCCAAGCCGAGGCCGAGGCGGCCATGGACGGTGATGGCGAACAACGGCGAGATGCCATGATTCCAGAGGGAAAACGAGGCGGGGGACGCATGGATGAGCTGTGGGAGGACTCGGGCTTGCTTTATATAGGCTAGGGGAAAGCTCTGGAGCTCACGGGTGAGCTTCCGACCAAGCTTTAATGGCGGAGAGGCGTAGCACGGCACGGGCATGGACCTAGCGACGCATTAATGGTGAACCACGATGAGCGATTGACGCAGGGCGATGCAAGGAATCACGTGGAAGCTACTAGACATGGATGGAGGTCGAGACGACGAGGGAGACGACGGTCACAGGGCCGGGAAGAAGCCAGAGCACGATATTTGACTGACATCAGCGTGATCACCACCGGCACTGGAGCAAATGGCTAGTTTTGGTGTGGCCGGCCATGTCTAGTGGAATGACCTTAGTGACCTAAGTACAAATGAAGAAACAAATCATTCCAGGGGCAAAGAAGAGATTTGCACTTAGCTCCAAAGTAAACCAGCAGCCAAGTGTTTGTGTTGTGCAGTGGGGACACCCACAAGGTGAATCAGTAAATAGCATGTCTGGGAGGTTCACCTATCGAAGGACATTCATCCTGTAGGTTTTGAGGGTAAATGGACCAAGTTTTACTGCAGTTGCTTCACAACTGCATATTTGGTCTAGAAATGAAGATCATGATGGTGCACTCACATGGAGTGTCCACTTGAGCTCAAATTGGGAAAAGCTTGATAATTTGGTCATATTAAGATTCTGTAAAAAGCCCATGCCAAATGGCCAAGCCAAAATGGCACTTGCTTCACAAACATCTCCTCTGGACAGAAACTTGGAATAATATTGGTGGTTAAATGGATCAATGAAATGATGCCAAAATTGGTGTAGAGATGTTTCATGGGTATAATAGTGATCTGGTAATTTATCAGGATTTGTTAAGAAATATAAAATATACTTGCTTCACAACCTGAAAATATTGCCAGAAACAAAGATTTGCTCCTGTGCTCACATAGATGATTGTATGGGGCTTAAAATTGGTGAAAGGGATTAATATGAGCACATTAAGGAGTGTGCAAAAGTTTAACTCATTTGGGTACTCCTAGCTAGTACTTCCTTCACAAAGCTTTCTATTTGACAGAAACTTTGAAACATCACTGAGGAAGATTGGCTAGGCAAATAAATTAGAACTTGTGCATTAGGCAATTATTTGGAGATACAAACATGTCCAAAAAGGTTGGGAGTCAATATGAGAAATACAAATGACACTTCCTTCACAAAGTGCCATTCAGGGCAGAATAGAAAAAGGAATATTGGGGAATTATTTTTGAACATGGCAATGAAAAGTTTTGCCATGTTTGATCAAGATATGACTCAAACAATTTATGAGAATTATTTGGGAATTTTTGGAGTGAGGGAAATATAGGTTGCTTCACAACCTAGGGCAATTTGAGTTATTCCTTTAATAGAGAAGGAATATTCCCAATAAAAAGAATATTGGGATTTGGGCTAGGATGGAAATGACAGGGTCTAGGGTTGGATTTGGGAATGACAAGACACTCTGGAAACAAAGAAGAGGGCATTTTCTTCAGTTTCCAGACCACAAAGCCACGGAAAAAGAAAACTGAGGCAAAAACCTCGGAAAAACAAAAGAAAAAGAAAGGGCCAAAAATCAGATTTTCACACGTTTGTTCCAAAAATCACGCTCCCGAAGGTTTCATTCCATTTGGACTCTGTTTGATATTCCTTTTCTTTGAAATACTGAAATAGCCAAAAAACAGTAATACGGGCTGGGCCTCCGGTTAGTAGGTTAGTCCCAAAAATGATATAAATGTGTAAAATAAAGCCCATAAACATCCAAAAGGGGTAATATAATAGCATGGAACAATCAAAAATTATAGACACATTGGAGACGTATCAAGCATCCCAAAGCTTAATTCCTGCTCGTCCTCGAGTAGGTAAATGATAAAAACAGAATTTTTGATGTGGAATGCTACCTAGCATAATTCTCAATCTAATTTTCTTTATTGTGGCATGAATGTTCATATCCAAATGATTCAAAATAAAAGTTCATATTGACATAAGAAATAGTAATACGTCAAGCATACTAATCAAAGCAATCATGTCTTCTCAAAATAACATGGCTAAAGAAAGTTATCTCTACAAAATCATATAGTCTGGTTGTTGCTCCATCTTCATCACACAAAGTATTTAATCATGCACAACCCCGATGACAAGCCAAGCAATTGTTTCATACTTTAGTAATCTAAAACTTTTTCAACTTTCACGCAATACATGAGCGTGAGACATGGACATAGCACTATATGTGGAATAAAATGGTGGTTGTGGAGAAGACAAAAAAGGAAGAAGATAGTCTCACATCAACTAGGCGTATCAACGGGCTATGGATATGCCCATTAATAGATATCAATGTGAGTGAGTAGGGATTGCCATGCAACGGATGCACTAGAGCTATAAATGTATGAAAGCTCAACAAAAGAAACTAAGTGGATGTGCATCCAACTCGCTTGCTCACGAAAACCTAGGGCATTTCGAGGAAGCCCATCATTGGAATATACAAGCCAAGTTCTATAATGAAAAATTCCCACTAGTATATGAAAGTAAAAACATAGGAGACTCTCTATCATGAAGATCATGGTGCTACTTTGAAGCACAAGTGTGGTAAAAGGATAGTAGCATTGTCCCTTCTCTCTTTTTCGCTCATTTTTTCTTTTTTTTCCCCTTATTTTTTTCAATCTTTTTTTCTTTCTTCTTTTTTTTCTTTTGGCCTTTCTCTTCTTTTTTTGTAAAGTCCGAAGTCTCATCCCGACTTGTGGGGGAATCATAGTCTCCATCATCATTTCCTCACTGGGACAATGCTCTAATAATGAAGATCATCACACTTTTATTTACTTACAACTTAAGAATTACAACTCAAAACTTATAACAAGATATGACTCTATATGAATGCCTCCGACGGTGTATCGGGATATGCAAATTTTGAAGGTGGCCTTGCCACAAATACAATGTCAACTACATGATCATGCAAAGAGCAATATGACAATGATGATGCGTGTGATATAAACGGAACGGTGGAAAGTTGCATGGCAATATATCTCGGAATGGCTATGGAAATGCCATAACAGGTAGGTATGGTGGCTGTTTTGGGGAAGGTATATGGTGGGTGTATGGTACCGGCGAAAGTTGCGCGGCACAAGAGAGGCTAGCAATGGTGGAAGGGTGAGAGTGCGTATAATCCATGGACTCAACATTAGTCAAAAGAACTCATATACTTATTGCAAAAATCTACAAGTCATCAAAAACAAAGTATTACACGCATGCTCCTAGGGGGATAGATTGGTAGGAAAAGACCATCGCTCATCCCCGACCGCCACTCATAAGGAAGACAATCAATAAATAAAATTGTGCTCCAACTTCATCACAAAGCGATTCACCATACGTGCATGCTACGGGAATCACAAACTTCAACACAAGCATTCTTTAAATTCATAATCACCCAACTAGCATGACTCTAATATCACTACCTCCATATCTCAAAACAATTATCAAGTATCAAATTGATCATAGCATCCAATTCACTTCCTATGATAGTTTTATTATACCCAACTTGGATGCCTACCATTCTAGGACCAATTTTATAACCATAGCAAATACCATGTTGTTCTAAGAGGCTCTCAAAATAATATAAGTGAAGCATGAGAGACTACCAATTTCTACAAAATTAAGCCACGACATGCTCTAAAAGATATAAGTGAAGCACTAGAGCAAAAACTATCTAGCTCAAAAGATATAAGTAAAGCACATAGAGTATTCTAATAAATTTCAATCAAATGGGCTTCTCCCGAAAGGTGTGTACAGCAAGGATGATTGTGGAAAAATAAAAGTCAAATACTAATATCATACACGACGCTCCAAGCAAAACACATATCATGTGGTGAATAAAAATATAGCTCCAAGTAAAGTTATCAATGAACGAAGACGAAAGAGGGGATGCCTTCCGGAGGCATCCCCAAGCTTAGACTTTTGTCTACTCTTGAATATTTTGGGGTGCCATGGGCATCCCCAAGCTTAGGCTTTTGCCACTCCTTATTCCATAGTCCATCAAATCTTTACCCAAAACTTGAAAACTTCACAACACAAAACTCAACAGGAAATCTCATAAGCTCCGTTAGTGAAAGAAAGCAAAACCACCACATAAGGTACTGTAATGAACTCGATCTTTATTTATATTGGTGTTAAACCTACTGTATTTCAAGTTCTCTATGGTTCATACCACTTAATACTAGCCATAGATGCATCAAAAATAAGCAAACAACACACGAAAAACAGAAGTCAAAAACAGAACTGTCTGTAGAAATTTGTAACTAACGCAAACTTCTGGATCTCTAAAACTCCTACCAAAATAGGAAGTCCTGGACAATTTGTCTATTGATCTACAGAATAAAGAATCAACGCAAAATCACGTTTCTGTGATTTAACAAAACTAGTTTCATGCGCAGAGTTTCTATTTTTCAACGGAATCAAATTAACTATCATCGTAGGTTGTCCTATAGGTTATACTTGGCACAAACACTAATTAAAACATAAAAAAACATCTAAACAGAAGGTAGATGCAAAATTTATTACTAAACAGAAACAAAAACAAAAAACACAAATAAAATTGGGTTGCCTCCCAACTAGCGCTATCGTTTAACGCCCCTAGCTAGGCATAAAAGCGAAGATAGATCTAAGTAGTACCATCTTTGGCACTCAATTCATAAGTAGCTCACATGATAGATTCATAAGGTAATTTAATTTTCTGTCTTGGAAAGTGCTCCATGCCCTTCCTTAATGGAAATTGGAATCTAATATTCCCTTCCTTCATATCAATAATCACGCCAATCGTTCTAAGGAAAGGTCTACCAAGAATAATAGGGCAAGAAAGATTGTAATCTATATCAAGAACAATAAATCTACGGGCACCAAATTTTTATTTGCAACAATGAGAACATCATTGATCCTCCTCATTGGCTTTTTAATGGTGGAATCCGCAAGGTGCAAATTTAAAGAGCAATCATCAAGATCATGGAAACTTAGAATATCACATAAAGTTTTCGGAATCGTGGAAACACTAGCACCCAAATCACACAAAGCATAACACTCATGATCTTTAATTTTAATCTTTATAGTAGGTTCCCACTCATCATTAAGTTTTCTAGGTATAGAAACTTCCAAATTAAGTTTTTCATCATAAGATTGCATCAAGGCATCAACGATATGTTTGGTAAAAGCTTTATTTTGACTATAAGCATGAGGAGAATTAACAACGGATTACAACAAGGAAATACAACCTTCTAAAGAACAATTATCGTAATCAAATTCCTTGAAATCCGAGATAGTGGGCTCAATGCTATTTAAAGTCATGACCCCTTCAATCCCACTTTTACCAAATTTAGCATCAAGATCTAAAAACTCCGAATTATTGGGACGCCTTCTAACTAAAGTTGACTCATCTCTAGTCCCATTATTATTAAGATTCATATTGCAAAAAAAAGATCTAATAGGAGACACATCAATAACTTTAAGATCTTCATCATTATTCATTGAAACTAGAAGAACATGCCTTTACAAAGCAATCTTTCTTAGCACGCAATCTAGCGGTTCTTTCCTTGCACTCATCAATGGAAATTCTCATGGCTTTGAGAGACTCATTGATATCATGCTTAGGAGGAGTAGATCTAAGTTTAAGAGAATCAACATCAAGCGGAAGTCTATCAACGTTCCTAGCCAAATCATCAACTTGGAGCAATTTTTCTTCAAGCAAGGCATTAAAATTCTTTTGAGAGATCATAAATTCTTTCACACTATTCTCAAAATCAGAGGGAATCTTATTAAAATTACCATAAGAATTATTGTAGGAATTTCCATAATTATTAGAGGAATTACTAGGGAACGGTCTAGGATTAAAGTTTCCTCTATAAGCATTGTTTCCAAAACTATTCCTACCAACAAAACTCACATCCATAGATTCATTATTATTCTCAATCAAAGTAGACAAAGACATATCACTGGCATCAAGAGGAGCATTCTTAGTAGCAAACAATTTCATAAGTTCATCCATCTTTCCACTCAAAACATTGATTTCTTCTATAACATGCACTTTTTTACTAGTAGATCTTTCGGTGTGCCATTGAGAATAATTAGCCATAATATTATCAAGAAGTTTTGTAGCATCTCCTAACGTGATTTCCATAAACGTGCCTCCCGCGGCCGAATCTAAAAGATTTCAGGAAGCAAAGTTCAAACCGGCATAAAAAATTTGTATGATCATCCATAAATTCAAAACCATGACTAGGGCAATTGCGAATCATCAATTTCATTCTTTCCCAAGATTGGGTAACATGCTCATGATCAAGTTGTTTAAAATTCATATATCGTTCCTAAGAGTGATAATCTTAGCAGGAGGAAAATATTTAGAGATAAAAGCATCTTTACTTGTTCCAAGAATCAATACTATTTTTAGGCAAAGACAAAAACCAAACTTTAGCACGATCTCTAAGTGAAAATGGAAATAACTTCAATTTAACAATATCATTATCCGTATCTTTCTTATTTTGCATATCACACAAATCAACAAAGTTGTTTAGATGGGTAGCGGCATCTTCACTAGGAAGGCCGGCAAATTGATCTTTCATAACAAGATTCAGCAAAGCAGTATTAATTTCACAAGACTTGACATCATTAAGAGGAGCAATCGGAGTACTAAAGAAATCATTATTATTGGTATTGGAGAAATCACACAATTTGGTATTATCTTGCACCATGGCAACAAATAATCCAACACACAAGCAAACAGAAAAAGGCAAGCGAAAGAGAGAGAGGTTGGGAAAGAGAGGGCAAATAAACGGCAAGGGTGAGGTGGGGAGAGGAAAACGACAGGCAAATGGCAAATAATGTAAATGCGAGGGAGATGAGTTTGTGATGGGTACTTGGTATGTCTTGACTTGAGCGAACACCTCCCCGGCAACGGCGCCAGAAATCCTTCTTGCTACGTCTTGAGCTTTCGTTGGTTTTCCTTGAAGAGGAAAGGGTGATGCAGCAATAGTAGCGTAAGTATTTCCCTCAGTTTTTGAGAACCAAGGTATCAATCCAGTAGAGGCTCCTCAAAAGTCCCACGCACCTACACAAACAAACAAAGAACTCGCAACCAATGCAATAAAGGGCTTGTCAATCCCTTCACGGCCACTTGCGAAAGTGAGATCTAATAGAGATAGTATGATAAGATAAATATATTTTTGGTATTTTTTGGTATAGATTGGAAAAGTAAAGATGCAAATAAAGTAGATTGAAAGCTTATATGATAAAAGATAGACCCAGGGGCCATAGGTTTCACTAGTGGCTTCTCTCAAGATAGCATAAGTATAACGGTGGGTGAACAAATTATTGTCGAGCAATTGATAGAAACGAGAATAATTATGAGATTATCTAGGCATGATCATGTATATAGGCATCATGTCTGCAACAAGTAGACCGACTCCTGCCTGCATCTACTACTATTACTCCACACATCGACCGCTATCCAGCATGCATCTAGAGTATTAAGTTCATAAGAACAGAGTAACACATTAAGAAAGATGACATGATGTAGAGGGATAAACTCATGCAAAATGATATAAACCCTGTCTTTTATCCTTGATGGCAACAATACAATACATGCCTTGCAACCCCTATTGTCACTGGGTAAGGACGCCGCAAGATTGAACCAAAAGCTAAGCACTTCTCCCATTGCAAGAAAGATCAATCTAGTAGGCCAAACCAAACTGATAATTCGAAGAGACTTGCAAAGATAACTCAATCATACATAAAAGAATTCAGAGGAGATTCAAATATTTCTCATAGATAAACTTGATCATAAACCCACAATTCATCGGATCTCGACAAACACACCGCAAAAAGAGTTACAACAAATAGATCTCCACAAGAGAGGGGGAGAACATGGTATTGAGATCCAAAAAGAGAGAAGAAGCCATCTAGCTAATAACTATGGACCGGAAGGTATGTGGTAAACTACTCACAACTCATCGGAGGGGCTATGGTGTTGATGTAGAAGCCCTCCGTGGTCGATTCCCCCTCCTGCGGAGCGCCGGCGAAGGATCCAAGATGGGATCTCGCGGATACAGAAGGTTACGGCGGTAGAAATTGTTTTTCGTTGGCTCCCTAGATGTTTTCGGGTACGTGGGTATATATAGGAGGAAGAAATAGGTCAGTGGCCGCCCGAGGGGCCCACGAGACAGGTGGGCGCGCCCTCCACCCTCGTGGCCGCCTCGATCGCTTCTTGACTTGCACTCCAAGTCCTCTGGATCACGTTTGTTCCAAAAATCACGCTCCCGAAGGTTTCATTCCGTTTGGACTCCGTTTGATATTCCTTTTCTTCGAAATACTGAAATAGGCAAAAAAACAGCAATACGGGCTGTGCCTCCGGTTAGTAGGTTAGTCTCAAAAATGATATAAATGTGTAAAATAAAGCTCATAAACATCCAAAAGGGGTAATATAATAGCATGGAACAATAAAAAATTATAGATACGTTGGAGACGTATCAGGACCCGCCATAGGTTAGACAACAAATCATGTGATTAATTTATTTATTTTGAAATGATGTGATTAAACTTTTATTTGTATGTAGTCATTCCCTGGTCACTGAAGAGACCATCGTTTCCTTTTCAATCCAGTTACAACTACACAACGCACCCACCACAAAATAATTAGCATACAACTCGACCTTCTGTATCCTTCATATTTTCCCTGGCTACAATAGGGTGCGGCATCTGCGATCCCATCTTTGTGTGAGGAAGCTCCTCCGGTCCGGATCGCCTCGACGGCTCTTCCTAATTCTCTGAGGTATGCTCCCCTCCGTTGTGGTGACTATATCATCAAGATGGTGCGCTGGTCCTCTCCATTCTCTC
>NC_057804.1:286414907-286435921 GCF_018294505.1 Triticum aestivum | reverse complement strand
TCTCTCTCTCTCTCTCTCTCCGTTCTAGCCAAGATACATTCGACGCCTCTGGGGATGTTCGATCTATTCAGTTCAATGTTTGATCTATTCAGTTCGACCGGATTAGACCGAACGTTGGGGTTCTGGAGCTGGCTTTCTTTCCGATCTGGTGGTGATGCCAGCCTCTGCCGTGTAGCGGAGGGCTTTCTTTTTGGACGGGTTGTGCTGGTGGAGACGCACGATGTAGCCTTCTTATCCAGCAAGAGCTTACAGGAGCCCTGGATCCAACTCCTTCCGCAGGTGGCGTAGATCTCGGCTGATGCGTAGACGAGCTTCTACTACGACAATGCATGGTAGCTTTATTTTTTGGCAAGACGACATGCAGTCTTTTTTTCGAAAAGGAGATATCCCCGACCTTTATATCAGAGCGATGCATACGGCCACCTTTATTACCAAGCAAAATAGTTCGACAGAGGTCTCAAAGTCTCAAACAAAGAAGAACAAAAAGTGCTCACAAAGAGCTAAAGAACAAGAAAAAAGCCACAACCGGCCAGCAAGATAAAGATAGGAAAACTAATTGCCTATCCTATTACATGACCGCCATCCAAACCGGTTGAAAATAACTCGTGTTACCATCTTCCATCGGATAGATCCAGTAATCAAACGCTCCCTGGCCTCCGTCGGAGTGAGTAGCGACCACATACGGATCAATGCAGTGGCTTAGAAGATAACCTCCAAAAAATGAGTATTTGTTGTTCTTTTAAAGACCAAATCATTTCTGCAAGACGACATGCAGTCTGATCTCTAATATCTAATTTTGTATTCAATATTCATAGTGCAGGGCTCCTCTAGGTACCACCCATTCTTATGCTCTCATGTCTATACATCATGGTAATCGTCAATATTGGCCTCTCACCAAAACCTTCTCTTGCAGCGGCGTGGGAGGCAGTGATTGGCACAAGATTAGATCTACGAGGTGATGCTGGTGAAGGATTGGCGCTGACACGCGTTCCACATAGGCAGGGGGTTCTTCGCGGCTGCCTTGCAGTCCACCTTACATGACTACGGTCCTAAATCTGGGTACCATTGCTTCCCCGCTCATGGATGTTGGTTAATTTTTTTTTTCTGAACATGCATATACTCCGTATATCACAAAAAAAATCTTTCTCCCCTTATGGTAGGATGTATACTACAAGATGTGAGGTGCCTCTTCTTATTGAGCCGCAATTCTTTTATGAATACAATGTGGACCATAAAAAGTTTTAGTCTTACAAGCAAAATCTCATACTTCACATGCCATTGACTTTTTTCAGGCAACTACAGTGGACATTCACGTGTCTTTTCCTTTACTTAATTTCCTACTTTTCATATTTATAGTTGCTCTGATTTAGAATGATGATTGCAAGACTCTTGCCTGTACCTGGCTTACTCAAGCATCTTTGACAGGGAAAAGAAGATATTGAAGAAATGCTTAAATATTTTGGACACCGATAACTGTCACACGTGTGGTGTATTCAACATGCGCCCACACACCATGTATGGTGTGAGCAGGAGGCAGCCCACGCGAGCTGTGTGTGGGCGGATATTAGAATTGCCCACACGTGTGGGCGCGGCTGCTTCGTGCCACACGCCAACAAGTACTACTCATCTCCATCTCGCGCGTGTGGCACGAAGCAAAAATGCCCACATATACTGGCGCAACTACGTTAGGTACACTACGGGATGACGATTTAGTTGCCATCCTGGTTGGCAGATGTAGTTATCCGGGATGGCAAGTATAGTTGTAAAAGGATGGCAACTCTATCTGTTTTGGTTAACTATAGTTGTCATGTCTAATTTATGGTAGTTGCCGCATCTAATCAAACCGTAGTTGCCGTGTGTGATTAACTACTTGTCACACATGGTCAAACAGTAGTTGCCATGCGTGTTTACCTAGTTGCCACGGGTGGTTTGTCGTGTGTGATTAACTACTTGCCACATATGGTCAAACAGTAGTTGCCATGTGTGTTTACCTGGTTGTCATGTGTGGTCCAACCATAATTGCCATGTGTGTTTATCTGGTTGCCACGTACGCGCAACTGCAGTTGCCGTCTAGCAAACAATTACAGTTGTAATGTGTGTTTACCTAGTTGCCACGTTCGTCTAACTGCAATTGCCATCCACAATGTAGGAGTGTCGTGTGGGTGAAAAGTAGTTCGCTCAGACGCGCATGAACTAGGTGGCTGGCTGTGTGGGCAGAAACTAGTTCGCCCACACAGCGCAGCTAGCAAACAGTGTGGTGCTAGCATGTGGACAAACTCTCCAACCCACACACCAACATCGTCATACGTGGAGTATAAAATCAACCTTTTCGTGCCAAGATTCGTGCAAAAGGCATTGGATGACGATCGAGGCGTGTGGGCTAGTTGGGTAACGCCCACACGTGTGGGCGTTAGTATTTCCGAACATTTTTGCATGGTGTCGTCTGTACTGTAGTCTTATATTTTCCCAAAGGGCCCAAATTTGCGATGGATTTATGTTGTGTGGCCGATCAGGGAAGATGAAGAGGCATACATTATGACCTTATATCTATTGCTTGCAGCACATCCATGTAAGCTTCCTTCATTTATTTTCAATCTCTTCTTTGACCAGGGCTAGATTACAGAGTAGAGACCACTATTTTTTTTTTCTTGCAGATTTGCTACATAAAACCGGTTGGATACCACTTGAGTATTAAACTATTAATTCACTGAGGTGACATTCTCTGTAATTTCACATTAGTTTATAATTCCAATCCACAAATGCAGCCAATGTGTCTTCCTCCTTTAACTGCTTTGTATCATTTCAGGTTGTTCACCTTTGGTTACTCCAGAAATATTTTTGTCCTACTCCCTCCGTCCAAGAAAAGTTGTCCTCAGCACAGTGTATTTACTTTTTTGCAAAAAGACCCTCAGAGTTTTAAACCCGTCACGAATAACTCCATCTTCTTCCTTCGTGCTCCCCAGTCGCCCGCGCCTCGCAGCCATCCTCGGCTTCCCACCTGCGCCGCCGCCCGCCTGGACCTGCGCCGCGACGAACACCAGCGCCGCCCAGCGCGCGACCAACACCAGTGCCGCCGCCTGCAGCCCGCCTGGACGTGCGCCGACGCTTCCACCTGCGGCGCCCGCTGCGAAGGCAACCTGCGCCGGCGCCCGCCTCGAGCTGCGCCGCCAGCGCCGTTGAATCTCGCTGCAACGGTCGCCCACCTGCGCTGCCCGCGGTATCCCACCTGCGCAACCACCTTCGCCGCCCACTGCCACAAACCTGCGCCTCCGACTTCGTCCGCTTCGGCAGCCGGCGCCGCGGACAATTCCGGCCACTCCTGCCTCTGATGTTGCTACTGCCGGTGGGCGATGCCGACGTGGACCTCTGATGATGCTTCTTCCCTTTCCCTTGCCCCGACTCTGCTCGTACTGGTGCTGGTGAGTCTGCCCCGCCCGCTTCTGCTGCTGCTGCTGTTCAACTAGTGGTGTGAGTCTGAAGATTATTGTTGTGTCTGGAGAACCTGCAAAGATAATTCCTGAACCTACAAGATGATTGCTGAATTGAGTTGAGGTTAGTTGAGTTGAGTTGTCATGCTGAAATGGTGCAATGTTGATAAAAAAATTCAGTTAACTTTTCAACACAAGTTAACTGCATTCAGATCTCTTGATGCTCAAAACCTGTCAATTTTTGTCAGCTTTTGATCTGTCAAGTTGATATTCAGTCAAGTTGATGTCAAACTTGACACATAAAGTTGATAATCAGAATATTTATAGTTCCCCAAATCACAAAACTGGATTCCAAACAATGCATTTGATAATTTTGAAGGACAGACCAAAGGAATCAGTTGTCACTGTTAATTGATTAGAAAATGCATGCTTCCATGAGTGCACTGAAAATTCAGTGAACAGAGAGACAAGATGTAGGGTTTTTAGCTGCTGCCACAACACAAAGTCTATAGATGCTGAAGTTGTCAGTATAAAATCATTCAGAGTAGATGATGCAAGCAATCAACATTCAGTTTTGACCAAAGCAGAGATGTAAAAGATGTTACTCCACACATTCAGTGTCATACAATTACAGATATGTTACTCCAACACACATAACAGCACCACATTGAGTGTCATACAATTACAGAGATGTAGAGTTGTCAGTATTAAATCATTCAAAATTTTCCTGTCAAAATTTTCAGTCAAGCACAACTGATCATGTAATTTGAGAAGATTACTCCAGATTTTGGAAACAATCAATTGCTCCAGATTCTGTCAATTACTTGTGTCAATTAATCATGTCAATGGATAAATTATTGGAGTAGATCAAATTCAGTCATTATAATGTTTGATGCCAGCATTAACAATTAGTTCTGATGCAGATCAAGAAGTACAGGAACCAGAGTGAAGAAGCAGATCAACAATCGGAGAAATAGCAGTAGTAGATCAAGAAGTACAACAGATCAACAAAACAACAGTGGTAACTGAATTTTCAACACTTCTTTATACTGCATAAACATTCTGTGTTTGATCAAATGATTGTCAAGATTTATGCAAATGAAGATCATAGTAAGATAGCAGTATTTATGTACTCTGAAATTCAGTATTGGTAGAGATGTATTGATGTATCATGTGTCATGTGTATGTATTGTCTCATGTGTATCTCTCTGTGTAATGTGTTCAATGAGAAAAGATTGGACTATGTCAAGTAAATTATTTGAATTATTTGATTTTATTTGAATTTATATGATTTTATTTGAATTATTTGGATTTATTTGATTTTATTTCGACTTATTTGAGTAATTTGATTTTATTTGAATTATTTGGATTAATTTGAATTATTTGATTTTATTTGAATTTATTTGATCTGACAAGTTGATGTTCAGTCAAATCAAATTTCTGTGACTAAATGTTCAGAGACCAAATGATCTTAGACTTACTCTTAATTATTGGATCATGAACTTGCAGTGACAAACATAATTATTGGATCATGAATTAGCTAGATTTATTTAAATTAATTTAGAATTAGAATTATTTGAATTAGCTAGATTTATTGGACTTAATTTGGAATTATTTGAATACATGGGAGTATATGTTCAGTACTGTCATGGTCACTGATGTCATGGTCTCTACTGCCATGGTCTCTACTGCCATATTGTACACTCATGGTCTCTACAAGCCTACTCTATTCTACTCCAGCTCTTGGATGGCTGTGATTAGGCCACAATGGCCAGGCACCAACTTTGAAGCACCACCACCTGATCATTCCTCATCAGCAGCTAGCTAGACACTCAAACTACATATTCTATAACCTCAGCATCAGCAGCAGCTACACACCGAAAGAAACCTCCAAGATCAAAATGCACTAAGCTAGCTAGACACTGAAACTACATATTCTGATCCTGCATAATTAAAGGGAAATCATGCTACCAAACTGAACATACTAACAGAACGGAGTATGCATGGTTCCAAAAAAAAAGAACATTTGACATTAAGAATAAGAATTTGTTAACTGACATTTAGAGAGCAAAATCTGTAGATTTCTGAACATTTGTAAATTTTGACTATTTAGAGTGCAAAAAACTGAACATTTGTTGACTAACATTTGTTTCAACTGAATAGTCTGACCGAAGTAGCATTTGCTTCAATTTACTTATTTTACCAAATGTTCAGACAACTTATAAGCCTGACCAAGAACTTGCAATACTGAAAGATCAATCCAAGAAGATGGCATCAATCTACACCTATACGCCTGACCATGTGTTAAATTATTCAGAGATCCATGTTCTATCTCCAGGATAATGCAAACTGAAAAGTGTTAAAAAGACCATGTGTGCTACAGATTCATGCATAGTAGTGTCATGGTGTGCTACAGATTCATGCATAATTTGGAAGAATACACTATCATCAAAGGTCAGCGCAGCACATTCAGGCTAATTTGAGAAAGAATTATCAGCACATTCAGGCACATGGCAGCACATTCATGTTTCTGTGCCTTTTCTCAGTTTCAGCAGAATTTTATTTTTTTGTTTTTGCGGAAAGTTTCAGTACAACTTGACTGAATGAAAGAACTGGAACATCTATCCGAACTATACAAAATTCAAGTGACAATTTCAAAGGGACACACACTGTCTTACCCTGCGGCGGGATTAGTAGAACTTGACTGAATTTGACTGAATGAAAGAACATGACTGAATGAAAGAACTTGACTAAATGAAAGAACTGGATCACCGTGCGCTGCCGCATCTGCTCGCCCCCAACATTAATAAGACCAGAATCGTGCTGAGTGCAACGGAAGCAAACCACGGAGTTGTTGGACAAAATAATCTCAAACAAAATGAAAGCTGACAAGGGAGGAGAGGACCTGCGTCATGTTGTTGTGCTTCTTGAGTAGGGAGGTGACGAGGGGGCCGAGGAGCAGGGACTCGAGGAGCATGCCCAGGGCGCCTTGGCGGCGAAATCCCCTTCCTCCTCCTTCGCGGACTGGCGCACGGTTGAGGCGGCGACCGGCGCGCGTACGCCCACGCGCACCCGAGGTCGCGCCGGCGCAGCACGAGCTACTGTTGCTTGCCCCGTGCCTCCTCCGGCGTCGGGGGCAACGAGGAGGACGTGTCGTCGCCGCGCGCAAGCAGGGGACGCAGCGGGACGAAGAAGAAACGATTTTGGGGGTGAAAGAGGGGAGATTTGGGAGGCAGGCAAGGGGGGCAGGGGAGCTGCGCGAGGCAGGAGGGAGCGACGGAGGAGGACGCGCGGGAGAGCAGCACGGCGAAGCTGAGCAGGGGAGCTCCGGCGCGGGAGAGCAGGGAAGCAGCGCGGCGAATCTGAGCAGGGGAGCTCCGGCGTCCATGCGTCTGTGTCGGAGCGTCGATTGGAGACGATGAGGAGTGCGGTTTGTGTCGGGAGTTTGGGGAGGGGTTTTCTGCAAAAACGTCATGAGGACAACTTTTCCCGGACGGAGGGAGTACATCTTTAGAGGGTGTTTGTTTCCAGGGACTTATTGGTTTAGGGATTTAAAAAAGTCCCTATAAGTCTCATCTAAACCAAACAGGAGGGACTTATAGGGACTTAAAGTGGGCATTTGGGACTTATGAAATAAGACTCTCAAGGAGAGTCTTATAGGGACTTATAATTGTAATATGGTCTTATAGGGATTTATAAGTCCCAGGAACCAAACAAGTAGAGACTTTTTAGGAACTTGTGACTTATAAGTTGGGACTAGAAAAAGTCCTAGGACTTATGAACCAAACAAGGCCTTAGTTTAGCAATAATGTAACTTTTCCAAAACTGGTAGTCCTCATTTCTATGTATCTATCTTCATCATCAAGGTTATGAAAGGAGAAACATGCGATTGACCTTATTTGGAACATATTATATATTCTAACAATTCAATTATTATTTTGAGAAAATCCATGTTCAACTCATCAGCTGAAGTCATGGTCTGTGATTTTCCGAGTTCTTAGTTTCAAGAATCGTGTACGAGAAAAATGTTTCACTTTTTTTTGTGTGTTTTCACTATCCAATATTAACCATTTAATTTTGCTTGCCCAATATGAATTGAGTAAGTCTTTCCTTCTCCTGATGCTGATCGGTCATTATGTTATTCGGACTTTTGGTACAATCAAAGTATTCTGATAGGTATTTGATTGCTCATTTCCCAAATAATTTGCAGGTGAAATATCTCCATGTTTGACTTCGGACTATGACCCCCTGCACTGATGTTATTCATATACTGTACTCATACCATTTTACTATTTTCTATACTCCCTTCGTTTCAGTTTACAAGTACTGCACGTATACCTAGGTCGTCAATTTTATCACCCTAGTATAAACTATATAACACAAAAATTATACGGTTTGAAAATAGAACATCTGAATTTTATATTGGTATATTTTTTGTAATATATGACTTGTATTAGCTTGGTCAAATTGAGGACCTAGGGGTACGCGCACGCCCTGTAAACTGAGAGAGAGGAAGTAAGTTTTTTCCATCTGAACACTTTAATAGTTCCCGCCGCAACGCGCGGGGTTTTATCTAGTGGACATAACATCAATATTTGGAAAGATGCCTGGATCCCAAACTATGCCACTAGGGAAATTGTAACGCCTAAGGGAGGTAACCTGTTAACTAAGGTAGGTGATCTCATTGACCTTGTTTCCAATACTTGGGATGAAGACCTGGTATGATATGCAAGATTTCATTGTCTGAAATTATATAAAAGATGCTATATTCTCAGTTAGGTCAGCCTACTCTATGGAGTGGGATCACCAGTATGGAAGCAAATTAAAACACTCTAATGGAATGGGGCGAACCACAGTTAACTCTATTTGAAGCAAGATATGGAAATTAGCATGCCCAACAAAAGTAAAAAAATTCTTATGACGTAAGCTACATGGTACAAACCCGTGCAGGGTTACGCTAGCTAATAGACATATGAAGGTTTCACCCATCTGCCCAACTTGCTCTGAGGGCTTAGAAGATACAAAACATATACTTTTCCGATGTAGTAAAGCAAAGGAGGTCTGGGAAAGATTGGGACCGGACGATATTATTGAAAAAGCTTGCGAGGTTGACTGTGCAGGAGAGACGATGCTTGAGTACCTACTACTCCTACTAGATACAGATGTATGAATATTTGGTTACCACAATGTGCGTGAGATGATTGCTATTTCAGCTTGGTACCTATGGTAGGAAAGACGGAAGTTGGTACACAATAAAAAAAACTCAAAACGCAAGTCAGATTTCAATGGGGATTTTTGCCCTTACCACAAAATTTGTTAATGCATTATCTCCCAAGGCTTCTATGAAAAAGGAGGGTTGGTCTTACCCTCCCAGAGGTTTCATTAAACTTAACGTTGATGCTTCTTTTGATCACGAGTTTCTTAGGGGTACGATGGGAGCGGTCCTTAGAGATGACAAAGGCAAGTTTATTGCTGGAGGGAATGAGAAAATAGATTTTTGCTTGGATGTGTTGATGGCGGAGGGTTTAGCTCTCAAATTTAGTCTAACACTGGCGCAAAGGCAGGATGCAATCGCATTATCATAAAATTCGAACAATATGAAGGTGATTGATTCTATGAATGATGGAGGGCAGTCGACGGATGCGACGGCAGCAATATTCAAGGATTGTTTTCATTATGCATGTGATTTCGTTACTGTTAGATTTGAGCTAGATTTGAGCACTGTAATAAGGAAGCAAATAAAGCAGCTCATGCGCTTGCTAGATTAGCTAGATTTATTTGACTTCTGATTGGTTTGAGAAGCGTTTAAATGAAATTGAATGATCCTCGTAAACAATGTACTTCCTTTGTACCGTAATATATGTCGTTTTAGCAGCTCAAATTAAACTGCAAAAACGACATATATTATGGTACGGAGGGAGTACTACTTATAAAAAATGAATAAAGTTGGGGGTTTTCAAAAAAAAAAGAGGCTAGCAGCGATATGATGGTTGAAACCAAATCATACATATCTCATACATTACACTAGAATGAATGACAAAGAAGAACAAAACTATAATTCTTACCTGATACTAACCACAGGCTTAGCGGCATCTTCTTTTTTTGAACAGGGCGCATAACAGGAAATTAGCAGATTCTGTTACAGGAGACCGGGAAGGAGGGAAGGGAGTCCACGCACTGCCAGGAAACAAACTGTACACGCTCGTCATCGAAACGTGTACTAGGGGGCAAAAACCTGACAGCATTACATAGTTCCGCTTCGCATCATCTAAAATAGGATTTTTAATATTCTCGCCTAGGTTGTCTCGCTTCTGCTACTGTAACACGGATCTGTCTTCCATCCAAGTCCTGTGGACCAGGAAATAGAAAGTCATTTAGCACCACGCCGAAAGAACAATAATGAAGGGTCACAGGTGTAAGCAACCAGTTAAATGAGTGAAAACTCACAGAGCCGTCAAGATTAGATACTGCTTTCTCAACTTCATCACTAGTACCATATGTGACAAAACCAAATCCCCTTGACCTCCCACTCTCCCTGTCATAGATGACTCTGGCCCCCAAGACACTCCCTTGCTGATTGAACAAGTTTGCAAGAGCTGAGTCATCGACATTCCAAGAAAGATTACCCACATACACCCTATTGTCCCCACCACCGGGCCCACGTGAAGATTGCTGCCTGAATCCGCCTGATTGCTCTCTAAATCCTCTTGGTGAGGATTGGTCCTTGGGTGGTGGCGGCCCTGAATTCACCTTCAAACTTCTACCATCAAGCACCTGATTTTAGAGATGAGGTCAGCCAATTACTCAAGCATACAACTACACATCCTAGTATAGAAATTGTACAGTTAAGTCAAGCAACAAAAGCTAAACTAACTAACAATTTTATCTAAAACTCTGAACTGTATTTCTCAGTAAGAAACAAGAGGTTGGAACTGCAGAACCAAGGAGAAACAGAACAAGCTGAACCAATCAGTAAACATGTAAAAACATAACGAAAGTAGCTTACAAACAATAAAAGATGAAACAAGAGCACAAGAGCAGTAGCAGGTTAGAAACAATGCTTTTAAAGGCATAAATGAGTGCTCACATAGCC
Organism: Triticum aestivum; assembly: GCF_018294505.1. Lineage (NCBI taxonomy): Eukaryota > Viridiplantae > Streptophyta > Magnoliopsida > Poales > Poaceae > Triticum > Triticum aestivum. The sequence continues at coordinate 286,425,400 of NC_057804.1, read as the reverse complement.
ATTGAGCCGCTCAACTGCCTCCTCAACCTCTTCGACAGTAGACATAGTTACAAACCCAAATCCACGGCTACGTCCAGTCAATTTGTCACAGATAACCTGTGACAATAAAGCAAAGCAGTTAAGCATGCTACGATTTAAATTGGGCTATAGTGTTAAGTATCGTGATTAGATTGGAAACATAGGATAGACTAGAAAATATTCTGGCTTGTCTTGTGATCCAAGTAGATCATGTACTTCTACATATATGCCCATGAGGCTCAAAGAATAACAACAATTTCACCAATCCCTCTATCCCTTCTAACATGGTATCAGAATACCCCGATCCAAAACCCTAGCCATCGCCACCGCTTCCAGATCGCGTCGCCCCCGGGGCGGTCGATCTCCATGATCGCCACCGGGGGGCCGCGCCGCCCGTACCTAGGGTTCGTCCGCCGATCGCGTTGATTGGCTGCCCTGCGGAGTTTTTTTTCCGATCAATTGATCGGATTTTTCTCTCTCGCCAGTCATTTGATCGGTGTTCTTTTTTGGTTTTCCGATCTAAGAACGGTTTGCGTCGCCCACATCGTCCGTCGCCTTCGCGCAGTTGTACTCCAACGCTGGCCTCGATGACACCTGCCGCCGCTCGCGCTTCTGCGCTGGGCCGATGGCACGCACCGCATCGCCTGCCTCCCATGTGCCCGCGTCCCGTGCGCTGGCTACAGCGCCCTGTGCGTGGCTGGTTACTCGCCCGCCTGGAAGCTCGCACTAGGCCACCAAGCATGCTATTCCACGATGCATATGCATAGAGGTCTTGCTGATGTGTGTCTCGCTTGGTTGCGTGCCCATGCCACGTACGGCGCGCGATGCAACTCGTAGATATCTCGTCGTCCGCCGCATCTTCTTGATTTTGTTTGTCGCGTCTTCGGTCTGATAAACCGCATACACGCGTCTCCTTGGAATTTGTGAAGGTTGTCTCCAAGTACAGTGCCCTACACCGATTGAGCAACAGGCCACAGCTGCGTCGTCCCTTTGGACCACAGCTGCGTCGTCCCTTTGGACCGCAACATCGCCGCCCCATGGTTTTCCCCGCGGCTGCATCGTCCCGCGCGCTGCCGCTGCGTCGCCCTTTGGGCTGTAGTGCCGCGGCCCGCGGTCCATTGCCGTCCCGAGGCCGTTCGCTCCATCGGGCCGTAGCGAGCGTGGCACGCGGTCCATGTTGCCGCCCCATGGTTCTCCCCGCGGCTGCACCGACCCGCGCACTGCCGCTGCGTCGCCTCTTTGGGCCGTAGTGTTGCGGCCCGCTGTCCACCGCCGCCACGAGGCCGTTCGCTCCAGGCCGTCCCGTGGTTCCATCGACCCTCGCGCTGCCCCTGCGTCGCCCCATCGGGCTGTAGCAAGCGTGGCACGCGGTCCCTACCGCCGCCCTGAGGTCTTCCCCGCCATCGCCCTGACCCGCGTGTTGTCGCTGCGTCGCCCCTTCGGGCCGTACCGCCACAGCACGCGGTCCACTTCGTCGTCCACGCACGTCGACTTCCTTGTGGTATGTGCCACGCCACCTTCCTTCCGCGGGAACGCCACCGTCCGCGCCGGTCTCCCTCACGCTGTCAGGTTCTTCCTCGCCTACTTCGAGCACCGCCGTCGTGCTCCTAACCTAGCCGCCGCCGCCTCCTCAGGCCGCCGCCACTCTTCTTCCTGGTCCACGGCGACTACCTCGACATCGGCCACCCTGACTCGACATCCCTAGCACGGCTACCTCGACCATGGCTACACCATCCTATGCTCTCGGCTACATCGACATCGGCACAAAGGGCTACCGCCTTGCTTGAGCAACCTCGCCGGTTTCCACTCCAGCCACAGCTTCCGCAATCCATCGACCATTATGACTGTGTGTGTGTGGGGGGGGGGGGTCTGTCGGCTTACCTTCGGATTCTTCTCCAGTCTCACCGTCTGCATCGCTACCGTTGTGACTGCGGGGGATGTTGACTATCGTGATTAGATTGGAAACATAGGATAGACTAGGAAATATTCTGGCTTGTCTTGTACTCCAAGTCGATCATGTACTCCTATATATATGCCCACGAGGCTCAACGAATAACAACAATTTCACCAATCCCTCTCTATCCCTTCTAACATATAGGTCCGACGTTTCTGATCCGCCACGTGCAATAATCAATCAGAACAGATTGGAACTCCAAAAATGGGCACCCCAAGTACTAATTTGGCTTTTACCGAAAAAGGCTTTCGCCCCGCTTTATATATAAAGCAATGATCCAGAACAAACCGGTACAAACGCACGCCACCACAACACACGCACACACCCAAGGCAGGATACATAGGCAATGAGCGCAGCAACACCACCCCTATCATTACAAGAGCACCGCGAAGAGATGAAGCCTCATACGACGAACCATGGACTCCCAGGCGGCGCCTTCAGGTAGGTTACGACACCGAAGCGCCGCCGCCGCCCGATCTGAGGATCATAGTTTCCCTTGGAGCAACACAACAGGCAATGAGAGCCGCGACGACGCCTTCAAGAAGGGAACGAGCTTCGCCGCCGCCGGTCTGTCCGAAGACAGAGCAGGTTTTCACCCTGGCCAACATTCACCGCCACCGAATGCCACAACCCAGCTACCATGCCGCCCACACGGCCATGGCCATGCCCGCCCATATTACAACCGGGCAGCACCGAGCCACGGGCTCTGCCCAAGAGCACCGCGCTACCACCACCAGCCGCCCCCCCGGCATCCAAGACCTTGACACCTCCACACTCAAGACCCGGCGCTACCCCAACCAAAGGGATGAGCGGAAAGGCCCCGCCTTTTGCACCCCTGGACGGCCCCAAGCGCCGAGACCCAAAAGGCCGGCCAAAACTGGCCACCATCGACCCGTCCTGCTGCACCGGGCGCAAGACCGCCGGGGGAGGAAAGAGATCCCCGCCGCCGCCTACACCGACCGAGCTTTGCCCGGTGGCGCGTGTCGGCAGCGGCGGGGGGAGGGCGAGGAGGAGGACGGCGGCGGCGCGATTTAGGGTTCGCCCCTCCCGCTTGCAGCAGTGGGTCAGGACGAGGTGTATTTTATTTTAGGTTATGTTGGCAAGGCTTAGCTTTATTCACCAATTTATTAGCACATTCTTAGACATCATCAGCGTGTGAGGAAACACCAATACTTTTGTTAATAAACTTCTATGTTGCGCACGCTAGTACTGCTATAGGTATTCAGAAAAGGCCTAAAATTCCCTCAGTTGCACGCATGATTCCCCGTGAGCTAAATGTAAGGCACAAAAATACAGTAGTTAATAAGACACCAAACGACCAAACTATTTCTAATTTCACACACACGGGCCCTCAACTTCCCTGAAGTAGGAACATATCGTAGATATGAATCAGTGCCCAGAATGTAACGAGGCAACCAATGTATATAGTACCTCGACCATCTCGACGGAGCCAGCCTGCTCGAATAGGCCGGCTAGCTGGGCGCTGTCGACGCTGAAGGGGAGGTTGCCAACGAACACCCTTAGGTCCTCCGAGAACTCATGGGCGACCTCAGTCTCGACATGTGACGACACGGACACGGCCAAGGGCGCGAGCGGGTGCCTCCAGCCCGCGGAGGCGTGCGCACGGTGCAGCGGGGTCTTCGAGGGAAAGAATGCGGAGGGGGCCTGCTTAAATGAGGAGGAGGAGGTGGGGAGGGAGAGGAACTGGGGGGAGAGGGAGATGGAGAAGAGCGTGGCCGCCATAGGGAGGATTGGGTTGATCGTGTTTGGGGGGATAAGGTTTGAGTCGGGAGAGAATGCAGCTGAGGAGAGAACGACAAGTCGGGAGGGTTTTATATGGGAGGGGTACTCCTGCAGTCCTGCTTATCCCATAGTCAGATTCCTATATGAACCTGGGCTCAGCGATTTAGGAATTCTGGCCGTCCAATCTCTCCCTTGATGCGATCTGGTCCGTCGGATCTACCCCGGGATGAGCTCGGCCGTTGGATAAAATTGATAGATGGCGCAATGAGCAGTGATTTTGTTTTCTCACCTCACTATTTTGATCCTATGTCTCTGAATGATGGGTCCGCGTGGCTCATGGGCCACCTTTATCTGTGGCCGTGGCACGGAAACCGCTGGGTTCGGTCCTTCTGTCGGTGTTTTGGGATCGGGGTACCCAGATATGCCTGTCTACGGCCTACGGTGTGCCTCCCTCGACGGTCTGGTACGGCCCAGCGGCAAAGCCTCCAAGACAAGACCCTCGCGAGCCCCCCCCCCCCTCCCACCCTCCCGGCCTCGTGAGGAGAACAACAACAGGACCTCCAGAGGGGCGGCCTCCCCAGGTTGCCTATCAAGGAACAGAAATTTCTATGCAGGTATCCAGCCTCACGAGGCTGCGATGACGTGAGCCATGACGATCAAGGGCAGGCGGGCGCCAGCGGGCGCAGAGGAGGCAGTTTCCTCTTTGGTACTAAGGAGGCAAGGACAGACGCTGGTTCCGAGGAAATCCCTTTTCCAATTCGGTGCAACAAGACCAAGACCACGAGCTCGGTAGGACAGATGTCGTCGTCGAGCCCACCCCTACGCCTGGACTAGAAGCTTTGCAGGCGAAGACCACCTTACGTCAGGATTAGATGTACTTTCTGCCACCCTTTCAAATTGGCCACTGTGGGATCCCTTCCCGCCTATGTTTTGAGAGAAAAGGACCAAGGCCACTATAAATATAGGCTAGCGACCACCATAGAAGGGGATCCAAGGATTCGATCGGACCCCAGACCAATTCATCCTCACCACCAGAACCCTCACGAGGTTGCTCATCCACCGTACTAGTTCATCTTCAGCCTCCTTTGGAGGCCAATCCACCACAAAGCGAGAGTACGGTTTTACACCGCAAGGTGGCCCGAACCTGTATAAACTGACGTGTTCATATTCTTCCCCGCTTACGCGAACTCGACGAGGCTAGGCTGTGGGGTGGTGAACTTGGGACTTGAGCTGGTTGAGATCTTCGCACACGCCCTAGAGTTTGAACTTTTTTGGGTCTGCCGAGCCCCAAATCCGACATTTGGCGCGCCAGGTAGGGGCGTGTCGGAATCTTCCTTCCAATTCTGCTTTGTCTCCGCTTCATCGTCCCCATGGCCGACGCACGCCGAGTCCGCACCGAGTGCCCGGCTGCTAGCATCGCCCAGATGGCGCCCGTAGGCCACGGCGCCCCGCGCCGCTCTGCCTCTCTCGCAGCTAACGCTGCCACTGACCCTGCTGCTCACGAGCACTAAGATTCATGGCTGCCACCCCCCGCGCCGCACCGCCACTCCGTCGCCCACCCCCGTCACGACATCATCCTCCCACGTCCGCCGTGAGCCGGCAAACGCGCAGGTTGCACTGCTCGTGGCGCGTGAGCTGCTACGCTACTGCCCCGCCAACGACCGCTACAAAGACTGTTGGTCGCATCTCTGAGCTCATCAACGCTGTCGGCGAGGTCCCTGCGTCGTCTCGCTCGCTCCGTCCCCCGCCATCCCAGGCGGGCTACGTAGCCCATGGCGCGCCCCTTCTCCTCCTCTGCGCAGCGCCGACCACGAGCCCAGGCGCAATGCGCAACCACACGACCCGCCGCGTGGGGCGCCGACACGGGATGAGGCAAGCTGCCAGGTGGTGTAGCGGCCACAAGGTGACACACGTGCGCTCCAGCGCCACCACGCCAGCATCAGGAACGTGCGCTGCCAGAGGCTGCAGCGCACGGACGTCAAGACCGAGCTCCACACGCGCATGTTGCGCCCGTGAGTGCAGCGGGCTGTCGTGTCTTCACCCTGGAGTTGCGACGCGTCGCCTGGCCTGGCAAGTTAAAGCCAGACCTGCCTCCACACTACGACGACACCCCTGACCCTGCGGAGTTCCTCTAGCTCTACTCACTGAGCATCGAAGCGGCAAACGGTGACGAGAAGCTCATGGTGAACTGGTTCCCCATAGATAAGTCTCCAACATATCTACTTTTCCAAACCCTTTTGCCCTTGTTTCGGACTCTAATTTGCATGATTTGAATGGAACTAACCCGGACTGATGTTGTTTTCAGCAGAATTGCCATGGTGTTATTTTTGTGTAGAAATAAAAGTTCTCGGAATGACCTGAAACTTCATGGAGACACTTTTTGGAATTAATAAAAAAATACTGGCGAAAGAATCAGCAGAAGGGGGCCCACACCCTGGCCACGAGGGTTGCCCCCCCCCCGGGGCGCACTTCCTGCCTCACGGGCCCCCTGGAGCTCCACCGACCTCAACTCCAACTTCATATATTCACGTTCGGGGAGAAAAAAAATCAGAGAGAAGGATTCATCGTGTTTTACAATACGGAACCGCCGCCAAGCCCTGCTCTTCCTCAGGAGGGCTAATCTAGAGTCCATTCGGGGCTCCGGTGAGGGGTATCTATCGCCATCGTCATCATCAACCATCCTCCATCACCAATTTCATGATGCTCACCGCCGTCATGAGTAATCCCATCGTAGGCTTGCTGGATGGTGATGGGTTGGATGAGATTTACAATGTAGTCGAGTTAGTTTTGTTAGGGTTTGATCCCTAGTATCCATTATGTTCTAAGATTGATGTTGCTATGACTTTGCCATGCTTAATGCTTTTCACTAGGGCCTGAGTGCCATGATTTCAGATCTGAACCTATTATGTTTTCATGAATATATGAGTGTTCTTGATCCTATCTTGCAAGTTATAGTCACCTACTATGTGTTATGATCCGGCAACCGCGAAGTGACAATAATCGGGACCACTCCCGGTGATGACCGTAGTTTGAGGAGTTCATGTATTCACTAAGTGTTAATGCTTTGGTTCGGTTCTCTATTAAAAGGAGGCCTTAATATCCCTTAGTTTCCATTAGGACCCCGCTGCCACGGGAGGGTAGGACAAAAGATGTCATGCAAGTTTTTTTCCATAAGCACGCATGACTATATTCGGAGTACATGCCTACATTATATTGATGAACTGGAGCTAGTACTGTGTCACCCTATGTTATAACTGTTGCATGATGAATGCTATCCGACATAATTATCCATCATTAATCCATTACCTATGAGCTCCATTCATATTGACCTTTGCTAATTTACTTCTCCGTTGCCATTGTTACGACTGCTAAAAAACTGCTACTGTTACTTTTGCCACCATTACCATTACTTCCATACTAGTTTGCTACTAAATACTTTGTTGCAGATATTAAGTCTTTCAGGTGTGGTTGAATTGACAAGCCAGCTGCTAATATTTGAGAATATTCTTTGGCTCCCCTTGTGTCGAATCAATAAATTTGGGTTGAATACTCTACCCTCAAAAAACTGTTGCGATCCCCTATACTTGTGGGTCATCACCCATGGCCCTCAAGGATGGCGCGCGCTCCTAGCTCCCGCACCTCCCGGAGGGATCGATCTCCTCTTGGGATGAGCTTCATGAGCGCTTCATCGCCAACTTCCAGGTCACTCGTGACCACGCCCCTGCGGTGGGCGAACTACGGCGCGTGAAGCAGCAGCCGGGCGAGACCTTTCATAAGTACATACAACGTGTCACGAATGTTCGCCTCAAGATCCCGAAGGCGTCAGACGAGGCCATCATCTTGGTTTTCACTGATGGCATTTGGGATGTCAAGATGAAAGAGGAGCTTGCCATCCACGATGACTTGTGCTCGGCCCTGGAGATGTTCAACCTGGCGAACAAGTGCGCAAGGGCTGAAGAAGGTCGCCTCTCCCTCCTCGAGCTTCCGGAGGCCCACCCTGAAGACAAGAAGGCCAAGGCTAAGGAGCCAAAGCACAAGGGCCCTGCCGTGCTCGCAGCTGAGCCCGAGATGAAGTGTGGCCATGACCACAATGAACCTCCCAGCGGTAACGGCCTGTTCTCCATCTTCCACAACGTACACAACCACAACACCAATGACTGGCATGAGCTTAGAGCACTGCGTGACGGGCGCCTTTGTCTCTGCCCCGAGCGTGGGGACCGTGGCTACGGTCATGGAGGAGGCCGTGGCGAAGGCCGTTGGGACAACCGCGACCCTCGCCAGGACTAGCGCGACCAGCCTCGCGAGGACCGCTGATGGGATCAGCCTCGCGATGGCCCATGGCGTGACCAGCCTCGTGAGGACTGTCCTCAGGGCAATGCCGGCCTCCCTCCGCCGCCGCCGCCAAGGAGAAATGACGAAAACCGACAGGATGATGGGGCCGGGGGCTTCCAGGAGCCTCGCGCAATCGCCTGCATCCTAGGAAGCGCTCAGGCCCCAGCCTCGAACCGCATCTTCAAGTAGTTCTCTCGTGAGGTGAACACGGCCCTCTCGAGGCGTCAGGCCACGCGTCCCCTCAAGTAGTCACAATACGCCATTACCTTCAACTCCAAGGACCACCCCATAGGCGCACTTCCCATGCTCTACACGCCCACCATCAGCAACGTCCTCATCACCAAGACCCACATCGATGGTGGCGCGAGGCTCAATGTTCTCTCTATCGAGACGCACCTTCCAGTCACCTTCGACAAGCGCGACAACTACCACACCGAGCTCATCAATTTCGATGTCGCCCACATCGGCCTCCCGTACAACGCCATCCTCGGGTACCCGACCCTCGCCAAGTTCATGGCGGCGACTCACCATGGCTACAACGTCCTCAAGATGCTAGGGTGTAGCGGCGTCATCACGGTCGCCTGTGATGAGAAGGACACAGTCTGCTCTCTCGAGCATACCTACCAGGCTGCGGCGGCTGAAAAATCCGATGATGAGGGCGGCATCCTGCCTCCCGAGGGCACCCCAAGGAAGAAGAAGCAGCTCCTCCCCAAGAGCCATGAGGAGGCCGAGATGCCCGCTGGCGGTCCCTTAGGCTCCGCGCCCATTGCTGGGGCGACTCTTCCTCCCGCATAGGAAGGCGTGCCCGATGCTTCCCTCAGGACGGGCTCGGGGGCTTCCATCTGGAGAGCCTCTGACCTGACCAGTGCGACGAGGGAGGCGCTCGGGCACCACTTGGAGGCGTCCCTCGATGTGCTCCCCCACCAGCAAGGAGCAAGGCGCGAGGCGTCAGGCGCACAAGAATTCATCACCAAGGCGATCGAGGAGCTTCAGGAGGCGTGAGCCATGCGTGGCGAGCGTCGATCCGCACCACCCAGTGAAGTTGTTGCCCCCGACGCGGGTAGCGAGCTGCGCGTCTGCATCAATAGCCCGGGCGTCAATAGGGCCGCTTCACGAGACCTCTTCTGGCCATCCCGCATCGGCTGGAGTGGGGGCTACCCTTGCAACCACGTTGCATGCCGTTTGGCCTGCTGAACATGGGCACCTTGTACCAGCGCCTCGCGCAGCGTGCTATGGCGTCTCACAAGGCCAAGCTCTTGGCGGTCATGTCTCACGAGATGCTGGATCTTTGCAAGGCCCGAGGCCTCTGGAGCCGCTCAGCTCGTGAGGAGCGATCTCCACGGCACACGTCTTCAGCTTCCTCGACATCTCTACAACACTGGTGCTAAGTGACTTTGTAACACCCACGATGCGGCTATATCTCCCACGTGTCGAAGCACGACTTAGAGGCATAACCGCATGGTGGTTTTGTCGCAAGAAGGGTCATCTTCACACAATCCCATGTAATGAACAAGAATGGGATAAAGAGAGTTGGCTTACAATCGCCACTTCACACAATACATAATTAAGATCATACATCATTCAAATACACTCATAGACCGGCTACGGTCAAGTTCAAATGAAAAGAAGACAACCCCAAGTGCTAGATCCCCGATCGTCCCGACTGGACTCCTCTACCGATCATCTGGAAACGATACATAGTAACGACCAAGGACCTCATCAAATTCCCACTTCAGCTCAGTTGCGCCATCTGCGCTGGTATCCTCGGCACCTGCATCTGTTTTGGTAGAATCTGTGAGCCACGAGGACTCAGCAATCTCACACCCGCGAGATCAAGACTATTTAAGCTCATAGGTAGGTAAAGGGGGGTAATATGGTGGAGCTGCGACAAGCACTAAGCATATATGGTGGCTAACATATGCAAGTGAGAGCGAGAAGAGAAGCAACGCATCGGTCGAGAAGCTAGAAGTGATCAAGAAGTGATCCTGAAACTACTTACGTCAAGCATAACTCAAACCGTGTTCACTTCCCGGACTCCGCCGAGAAGAGACCATCACGGGTACACACACAGTTGATGCGTTTTAATGAAGTCAAGTGTCAAGTTATCTACAACGGACATTAACAAATTCCCATCTGCCTCATAACTGCGGGCATGACTTTTGAAAGATAATATACCCTGCAAGGGTGTCCCAACTTAGCCCATCATAAGCTCTCACGGTTAACGAAGGATAAACCTTCTCCCGGGAAGACCCGATCAGTCTCGGAATCCCGGTTCGCAAAACATTTCGATAATGGTAAAACAAGACCAGCAAAGCCGCCCGAAGTGCCGACAAATCCCGATAGGAGCTGCACATATCTCGTTCTCAGGGCACACCGGATAAGCGAAGCGTACAGGAACCGACGAATCCAAGTTGCCAAGGAATGGTCCCGCACGGTGCTCTAGTTT
>NC_057804.1:286412479-286414721 GCF_018294505.1 Triticum aestivum | reverse complement strand
GGGGGGGGGGGGGTAAATAAAGATGACCCTCGGGCTCGCGAAAACCCAAGGGAAAAGGGCTTAGGTGGCAAATGGTAAAACCAAGTTTGGGCCTTGCTGGAGGAGTTTTATTCAAAGCGAACTGTCAAGGGGGTCCCATAAATCACCCAACCGTGTAAGGAACGCAAAATCAAGGAACATAACACCGGTATGACGGAAACTAGGGCGGCAAGAGTGGAACAAGTCACCAGGCATAAGGCCGAGCCTTCCACCCTTTACCAAGTATATAAGGTGCATTAATTTAAATAGGAGATATTGTGATATCCCAAAATATCCATGTTCCGACCAGGAACAAACTTCATCTTCACCTGCAACTATCAACGCTATAAGAGGGGCTAAGCAAAAGCGTTGACATAGCCAAACAACGGTTTGCTAGGACAGGATGGTTAGAGGTTTGACATGGTAATAGGGAGGCATGATAAACAATGGCAGGTAGAGCTAACATAGCGAAAGAGCGAGCAACTAGCAAGCAAAGATAGAAGTGATATCGAAGGTATGGTCATCTTGCCTGCAAGGTTCTCAGAGTTGTCGAAGGCTTGATCCTCGTTAGCGTACTCAACAGGTTCCTCGTGCACGTACTCGTCTCCTGGCTCTACCCAAAGCAAGAACACAAGCAAAGGAACCACAATAAATCACGGTGCAATGCACAAGCAACATGATGCAATACATGTCATGATATGCGAGATGTGATATGCAATGCATATGCGTGCTTTGGGAGGAAAAAGATGAACAAGGCATCAACTTGGCAAACCAAGTATGCCGCTGGAAAGATGAGATGATTTCGGTTGAAATTGATATAAAGATCGCCGGAAATGGATGCACGGTTTGCAAATGGCAAGCAAGACAAGAATGGCACAAAACTGCGATTAACAGCACGATGCTACTTAGCACGCAACAAGAAACTATGCTACAGCACCCCAACATAAAAACAAAGCATATGGCAGTGATCTACAGGAGATGCTTAACAAAAGAGGAACACTAAGCTACGGCTAAATCACACCATAACAGGTTCAAACAAGCATGGAGAAAGTGCAAAAAATATCAGGTTGGACATGGCATAAACAGCATCACGAAGCAATGTTCAGAGCAAGTTATCAACATGCTATAGGAACTTATAATAGCAAAACAAGGCATGGCCTGAATCTACTCAAAGCATAGATCAAAAGTCCCTTACTGACCATAAGCCAAAAAGGATCAGAAAATATGATGGCACCCATGTGAACATAGCAAGTTTCGTTAACAGATTCAGCAAACAAAGCATGGCATTGACAGAATTACTGAGGCACCTTCGTGAGCTCGATGCACTCACTACAGAGCACTTCATGATAAACTAAGCATACATCCATCAAGAAGACATGGCATAGAAGCTATACATGGCAAGAACAACATCATAGCATACACGGATCAACTACAACAACCTTGGCAAAATTAAATAACATGTAAACAATCTACCAGGAAACATTCTGAAGCAAAAGTAGAGCACGAAAATGACATACTAGACTACTCCATAATTTCTACCAGGGCCATGGATGGATAGAGCATAACCACATGTTCAAAACACCCTTACTGAAGTATCTCAAAATATGCATGGATCTCTCTGTAGCAACATGTTTACATGGCATCAAAATATCAGCAGAACAGGGACTAAAATCAGCAATATCACGAAGCCTAGTTTGCATGCTTGTGCTAGTCACCACATTGATCACAAAAATACATGGCAAGTACCTCTGTAAAGAAGATATGGCATAGTTCAAAACACATGTAGGGATCAAGTACATAGGATGCACACATCAATCATGGCAAAAAGGACAAAAGTGCAAGTTCTGATAAGAATCTGAAACTAACATTATGAAGCACTCTTCCAACAGCATTTCGGGCATCAAGATGAGCTCAAATGAAAAAGATGCAATGAGATGAAATGATGTACTCTTCGAGGCGAACAATTCGGTATGGTACACACCCAAAATGGAGCCACAGGTGCAAAGATGTGGTGCGATGAACATGCAACAAAATTTATGGCAGTTAAGGACTTACAAGAAAATCGGGGGAGGAAGAAAAGTCAACCGAGGCTTCGATCGGATCTGGCGCGCGCGGGCTTCGAGGTTCGCCGGCCGGAGCTCGGGGAAGCCGGAGCGCGGCGGAGGAGAGGCCGGCGACGGCGCGTCGACCGGACGAGGCGGCGGCGCGGTCTTCGGGCGACGGG
>NC_057804.1:286404026-286411823 GCF_018294505.1 Triticum aestivum | reverse complement strand
GGCGTGGAGAGGAGCGGGGCTATGGTTAGGGTAGGAAATGATCCGGGATTTCGGGAGAGGGGGTGTTTTTATAGGTAGAAGGAGCTAGGAGTGTCCAAATGAGGTGTAGTTTTCGCCCACACGATCGTGATCCGATGACGGAGAGCATGGAAGTGACTTAGATGGGTTATTGGGCTGGTTTGGAGGGGTGTTGGGCTGCAACTCAAAAGAGGCCTTTGCGGTTAAGCGGTTAACCGTTGGAGTACCAAACGAGCTCCAAATGACCCGAAACTTGACAGGTGGTCTACCGGTGCTATACCAGGGCCACTTGGCAAGGCTCGGTCCATTATGAGAATGTTCAACACCCGCACACGAAAATAGACAAGAGGGGTGCGCCGGTGCATGTGGGAGTGTCGGATTGCGAAACGGACAACGGGGGAAATGCTCGGATGCATGAGACGAACACGTATGCAAATGAGATGCACATGATGACATGATATGAAATGCATGACATGGATAAAATGAAAAACAAAAGACAAATCCCAACAACGGAGGGAATATCATATCACATAGCCGAAAATGGCAAGAGTTGGAGATACAAAGATGGAAAGTTACATCCGGGGTGTTACAGACTTTTTGGTTTGTTCAGTTGAGGGCGCACCCCGGTTGCATTATCCTCAAGCTATCAGTGTCCGCCCGCACTTGTGTCATTTCAATTCATGTACTTTGGACCAGATATGCTTTCATCAGCTACTGTGGTTGTTAGCCTTGCGCTTGGCGATGTATCACCTCTGGAGCCGCCTCTGTGGGCTTTGTGCGTTGCCAGCTCTCCCCTTGAACGTCCCATGAGAGGGGACTACCGGCACGGCGCCTGTGCTCGGGTCTGTCCCTGCAGCACTGATAAATCTAAGAGACTGAGCTCTAGCTCGCGGGCCGGCCCCATGCACGTCACCTGACCAGGTCCTTAGTGCCTTCATCTTCTCACAGGACGATCACGAGCAGATCGGAAAGTGTGGCCGCCCCTTGTATTTTGTAACTAACTAATACGAAGGAGCCTCTGGAGACAGGACCTCGAGCGGCATTGCCAACACCTCACTGCTCCAGAAGGACCCACCGTGATCAAGCAGCATTCCAGCTCACAAAAGGCTAAGTGAAATTGCTTCATACGCCATGTGCCGCTGGGTACAACCTCTCCTAAGTGCCTCCGCAAGGCAAGCCATTTCTCTTTTGCGCAAATCGCTTGCACGTTAAAAGAGGGGGCCTTGAGCATCACGCCGCAGGAGCTCCTACTAGCTTTTGAGCCCTACTGGCTTCTGAGCCCTCACCCCCTGGCCTTGATCACGACATCGCGACCTGGCATACCAGCGGCGCCTGAGTCCAGCTTGAGGGCTGGGTCCTGAGGACGTAGAGCATCATGATGGGCAAAGAAAGGGGTTTGCAAGCCTCGTGGGGGAGTACAGGGAGAGGGTGTGGCCCAAAATCGTTGGCATTTTTTCGGAATATGATGGGCATCAGTCTCCTCATGCACCCCTAGCGGGGTTAACCTAAATTCATTAAAGACAGGGAACATGCGCCAGATCAAAAGCTCCAGAGAAGCTCGCCCTAATGACGAAAGAACCTCCACGGACCGCAAGCTCGCGAAGCTAAGTTATCTCACACGGGCCTGCATGAGCCTTACCACTAACTCTTTGTTTTCTTGCGACCTCCCTCGGGCAAGGAATCCCCCTCTTAATATTTTGGGAGCCGCTTGCATGCCAAAGAGGACCTCTGAGCATCGTGTCTCAGGGGCTCTTACCGGACCTCGGGTCGCTCACCTCCTGGCCTTGACCGCGGCATCGCGACCTGGCATACCAGTGATGGTTGAAGCTCGCCTGGGGACTGGGTCCTGTTGACGTAGAGCACTAAGCCACCGCAAGAACAAAAAGGGGACCCGTGCCCAAGCGAGAAACACAAACATGACATGAGCTGGAAACATTAATATAAAGGCGCAAGCGCCACGGTTCTTACACGCCCCCACGGCCCCCATGATTTTGATGCATGAAATAATAAAAAAAAGTGGTCTCCCGAGGGCCGCAGCTCAGGAGGCGCCAACTCTGGCATCATGGCACCTAGTCGGTGTCCTCCTCCTCCTTGACCCAGGCATGGCAGCGCGACGGCTCGTCGTAGTCGTCGTCACTTAAGCTTTTCTCGGAGGAGGTGGCGCCACTGCGGGAGGCGTCGCGGACGTGGCAAGGGCAAGTTCACCATCGAGGGCCTCGTGTCCGCCGTTGCCGCCCACCGGGAAGCACTCCAGGCGCCCGCCATCTTCCCCGAAGACCTTGAAGAAGAGCATCACTGCCCCGTCATACTTGAAGTGGGGAGAGTGCCTCCCCTTTGAGACTCAGGCGCGGGTGAGGGAGTTATGGACTAAGGGGTCTTCGGGGCGCCGGCCCGTTGAATATGGGCTGGACTGGTGAATCCATATAGCGACAGAAGATCTATGAAGCCGTGGTGTGCCCTCCAAGTCAAGGATAGGCAGGATCTCTTTACTCCTTATTGTAATCTGTCTTCGGTAACCCTAACCCTACCGGTGTCTATATAAACCGAGGGTTGTAGTATTTAGGAGAGAGCTATATTCACCACTCATCACCTTAGGGTTTAGCTCATGCTGATCTCGCCATAGATCTACTCTGTAACCATACTATACATCCAATACAATCAAGCAGGACGTAGGGTATTACCTCTTCGAGAGGGCTCGAACCTGGGTAAACATCGTGTTCATCGTCCCTTGTTCCACGTCGATTCTCGATCCACAGCTCGGGACCCCCTACCCCAAGGTCTGTCGGTTTTGACACCGACATTGGTGCTTTCATTGAGAGTTCTGTTGTGGGGTCGCCCAAAGGGTCGATAGCTTGCCTGATCGTAGGAGAAGGCATCGGATCCGGGGACTTCTTTGTCCCCGGTCAACTCTTCGTGTTTGGCAGCATCGTGCTGCACTTCGACCCGACTGGTCGTTTGGATCAGATCAGCAACTCTGCTCCTTAGGACCATATTTCGATTCAGTAATCTGGAATACATTGCAGACACGCAGGGCGATCTGGTTTTCGCCGGATTCACTACCCCCTCCCGCACCCTCGCGGTATAACGCCCCGAGACCGATGCGCTAGATGTCTTCCGCTTATTCGCTGTCATTTACATGTCATTCTCTTGCATGCTACACTTTGCCATCTCATTGTGTGCATTTCATCTGCATTTTTTTACAAAACTTGCATCCGTTCAGGTCTCCAAGTTCTCTTCGTTGCTCGTTCTGAGCCCAGTTACACTCGCACGCGCCCGCGACACCTCCAAAATATTATTTTATAAGTGGGATAATAATATTCTCAGAATGGGATGAAAGTTTGCGTGCAGTGTTGTTATGTTGTCGGTAGACCGCCTGCCAAATTTCATCGCATTCGGAGTCCGTTTGATGCCCCAACGGATAACTATAGCGGCAATATAGTCGGTCAAACGTCGGATGTTTTCGGTTTCCAAAAACGGTTGCGAGGCTGCACTTCTCTTCTCTCCCCTCAGCCCAAGTCATCCTACACAGCCCACTAGCCCACCTACCTACCCCCCCTCCACTCCGGACCGTCCGATGGCGATCGAACGGCTCCGAAACGGAGAAAAAACCCCTCTCGTAATCCTCCTACCTTATATATAGACCCCTTGCTGCCATTTTTGGGAACCTAGCTCCCCTACCCCTCCTTCCCGCAGCTGCCACCACCTCCCTCAGAATCAGCGCCGCTCCCCTCCACTCCTGTGCCACCACCTCACCCCCTCCTATCTCCTCCAGTGCTGAAGGCCCTGCAGGCCCATCGTGGGCCCGCTCGAGCCCGGATCCCGCCGCCGGCAGAGCCCGAGCAGCCGCACCCTGCCGCCCCTCTCCCCAAGCCGTATCCCTGAGCCGACTCCCTCTATTGTTTCCAGGCGCTTCCGCCCCGCCGCCTTTGCTCCACCGGCCGGCGAGCCGCCACCCGCCGGAGCTGCATCGCCATCCGCCGTCGCCATGTGCCCTCACTCCGCCGCCGTTCCCGAGCTGCTCTCCGCCTCTACGCCTCCGCCCGTCGCGCCGGGGTCCGGCTGGTCCCGGGACCAATGGATCTGGCATCCCTGTGACCAGATCCGGTCGTTCCCTACGCCAATGCCCTCCCCCCGCCATCCTTGCCGCGCTGGAGTCCAGTGCCGCCGCGCCATGCCCCTGCTCATGCGCGGGATCAAGTTAGGAGGGCGCTCGGTCGTGCCCGTTGACCCAGTCGTCCGCTCGTGGGCCACGGCCTCCCATGGCCCATCTCCACCGGCTTGCCTCCCCTCCGCATTGGGCCTTCATTGGTACGTGTCGGTGCTATACACACAATTTTAAATCCCTTTCCGCGATGGCATTCAGAACCGTCACCTAGTGAGTGTGGGCGATAGGGGGTTCTTCCCACACGATCCAGAAACCGTCGGGGATATGCCCTCCTGGCACACACGCTCAGTAAAATGAGGTCGTGTGCGACCGAGCAAATACGGTTATACACAATTTCCCCCGTTAAATCGTTTGTGATAGCGTTCACACAATATTAATAATTTTATCATTTGCGTTATTGAATGCATCACACAAGGTGCGTAGAATAAGCTATGTGGCAAAGGCTATCCATCACACACATCTTTTATGCGGCAACGTTTGCGCAAGGTGGCCTAATGCAAACAGTTTTGAAGAGAATGTCGTGTGATTGTTCATCGATCCAACACGGTTTATTCCTAGAAACTGTGTGCGTTGCCTTTGGTAATCGCCCACTGTCGTGGAATTAACACGTCAGATGTCCTAGCAAGAGGACTTAGTCGTGGAGCCATCGCAACGAGATTAGCAAAAAGGGGTTAAACCAGACAAAGGACACGGGGAGTTTATACTGGTTCGGCCCCTTGCGGTGAAGGTAAAAGCCTATGATCCAGTTGTGGTGGAATTGATGGGGTCTCGATGAGCAGGGAGCGAATCCGCTGTACCTATCTCTCGAGCTATTGTTTTCTTGTCCCTGAACCGCCGCTGGGTCATCCCTTTATATACACAGGTTGACACCCAGGGGTTTACAGAACACCGAGGGAGTTTATACTGGTTCGGCCCCTTGCGGTGAAGGTAAAATCCTACGATCCAGTTGTGGTGGAATTGATGGGGTCTCGATGAGCAGGGAGCGAATCCACTTTACCTATCTCTCGAGCTGTTGCTTTCTTGTCCCTGAACTGCCGCTGGGTCGTCCCTTTATATACACAGGTTGACGCCCAGGGGTTTACAGAACACCGAGGCCGGCTCATACATGTGTCCGACTCGGTTTCTACCCTTCCTAACTTACAACATAAGTTCACACATCTCATACCGGTTTACGTTTATGGGCTCTAAACCGGCTTTGGGCCCTGGACCTCTAAGCTTGAATGGTAGAGCGCCATACTCCTTGTCTTCATGGGCTTCAATACGGATGAGCGTAAACCGGCCCCTTCTGGGCGATTTACACTCAGTAGTTATATCCCCAACATTAGGCCCCAAATTGATTTGAACCTGTTCATGTCAATCTTCAACACTTAGAAACATTTCTTGAACATCCTCCTATGATCCTTGTAAACCGCCATGACGTCTCCTTCATATGAACTTGGTAAACCGCCATGACGTCATCTTCTAAAATTGCCGCAAATCGTCATGATGTCATCTCTGTATAAAAACCTGTAAATGCTTCTTTTATTAATTAATCCCCGAAGACCGAGGCGACAGCTATATCAGATATCTGATTTTTGGCTCCTTGATTCTCCCGCCTGTCGTCTATCCCTTCGCCCTTATAAATAAGACCGGGGGTCCTTTCCATTTCCCCCTGCCTCTTTATCTCTTCTTCTTCCTCGCGACCCCAAAGAGCTCGAGCTTCGCCGCCACCGTCGTCCTTCGAGCACTACATCAACAAGGCCGCTGCATCAACCTGTTCTTGATCAGATAGACTGCAACGCCCCTCCGCTGCCCCGCAGTATCAGTAAGTACTCCCCTTTCCAAATATTAGATCTGCATTAGGGTTCTGCTGTTCATCGATGTTCTTAATCATTCTTCCTTTTTCTCCCCTAGATCTCATAAATAGATCTGAAAACTGATAGCAAAGGTGTGCGGTAGTAGTTCAGCGCCCCTAGTCACCCTCAGAAACCACTTTTTACTGCATGAGATCCTGCCCAACCATATGCGTTCTTCTGCTGTCGCGACCTTTAGTTATAAAATTTCTCCCCTTTTGTAGAACTGCGGTAGATCTGAAATTATTACATCAACTTGTAAAACCTGTTTGCACAACACTTAAGAAAATTTTAGATTTGTCCCTTATGCACCATTGTAGGCGGTTTAACTATTAGAAATTGATAATCCGCCAGGTACCATTAGCCCTCTCTTAAACCGCCATTTTCCCCTGAGCATCAGTATCCGGTTTAACATGTATATTTTCCTTATTTGATCCCTTCCCCGACCTGACGCCGGTTTATACATATTAATCTTGAACCATAATCCGGCATATGAACTTCTTTTACAACTTTTCATCAAAAATGACCAAACAGTTCTTCTCCTGCAACTGGGCTCCCTCTCGGGTTACGGAAGAGCAGCTTACCAGTTATGTTGTGACTGGCGCTTTAGCAAAACAAGAGACCATCCATTGGAGAGCCCCGGGTACTGAAAACCCTCCTGAACCTCAAGATGGAGAAGTAGTTGTCTTTGTACATCATTTGGACCGAGGATTTTGTAACACCCACGATGCGGCTATATCTCCCACGTGTCGAAGCACGACTTAGAGGCATAACCGGATTGTGGTTTTGTCGCAAGAAGAGTCATATTCACACAATCCCATGTAATGAACAAGAAAGAGATAAAGAGTTGGCTTACAATCGCCACTTCACACAATGAACATATAATCCATACATCATTCAGAGCACACACATAGTCCAACTACGGACAAATCCAAAAGAAAAGAAGAAAACCCAACTGCTAGATCCCCGATCCTCCCAACCGGGCTCCACTACTGATCAACATGAAACAAAACATAGCAACGACTAAGATCTTCATTGAGCTCCCATCTGAGCTCGATTGCATCATCTGCACTGGTATCATCGGCACCTGCAACTGTTGTGATAGTATCTGGTGAGTCACGAGGACTCAGCAATCTCAAAACCCGCGAGATCAAGACTATTTAAGCTTATGGGTAGGAAGTGGTAATGAGGTGGAGTTGCACCAAGAACTAAGCAAATATGGTGGCTAACATACGCAAATAAGAGCGAAAAGAGAAGCAACGGAACGATCGTGAATCTAGAAGTGATCAAGAAGTGATCCTAAAACTATTTACGCACAATCATAACACAAAGACCGTGTTCACTTCCCGGACTCCGCCGAAAAAAGACCATCACGGCTACACACATGGTTGATGCGTTTTAATTAAGTCAAGTGTCAAGTTCTCTACAACCGGATATTAACAAATTCCCATCTGCCACATAACCGCGGGCACGGCTCTCGAAAGTTTATACCCTGCAGGGGTGTTCCAACTTAGCCCATCACAAGCTCTCACGGTCAACGAAGGATATTCCTTCTCCCGGGAAGACCCGATCAGTCTCGGAATCCCGGTTTACAAGACATTTCGACAATGGTAAAACAAGACTAGCAAAGCCGCCCGATGTGCCGACAAATCCCGATAGGAGCTGCACATATCTCGTTCTCAGGGCATACCAGATGAACACTACGTGCAACTAAAACTAGCCCTCAAGTTTCCCTGAGGTGGCGCTGCAAGTGGCTCTAGTTTGGACCAACACTCGAAGGAG
>NC_057804.1:286391524-286403813 GCF_018294505.1 Triticum aestivum | reverse complement strand
GAGTCTGCAGAACCCAATGGAAAAAGGCTTAGGTGGCAAATGTTAAAACCAAGGTTGGGCCTTGCTGGAGGAGTTTTATTCAAAGCAAACTATCAAGGGGGTCCCATAAATCACCCAACCACGCAAGGAACGCAAAATCAAGGAACATAAAACCGGTATGACGGAAACTAAGGTGGCAAGAGTGGAACAAAACACCAGGCATAAGGCCGAGCCTTCCACCCTTTACCAAGTATATAGATGCATTAATTAAATAAGAGATATTGTGATATCCCAACATAATCCTGTCCATCATGGAGCAATCTTCAACTTCACCTGCAACTAACAACGCTATAAGAGGGGCTGCGCAAAGCGGTAACATAGCCAAGCAATGGTTTGCTAGGAAGGGTAAAAAGAGGCTGACATGGCAACTTGGGAGGCATGGTAAACAAGTGACAGGTAGCGTGGTATAGCGATAGAACGAAGCAACTGGCAAGCAAAGATAGAAGTGATATTGAGGGTAATGGTCATCTTGCCCGAGATCCCGCAAGGAAGAAGAACGAGTCCATGAAGAAGACAAATGAATGTAGTCGAACGAACCCTCACAACTCCGGAACGAAACCGAAGCTAACGAGAGAAGCAAACCGGAAAGAAGCAAACAACATGGTAAACACACAAGCATAAACATGTCATGATGCACAAACAAGTATGATGCATGTCCGGTTTAATGAGGCATGACATGGCAAAGTGCACAAACAATACTACAAATTAAGTGGAGCTCAATATGCAACGAGTTGCATATTGACGAAACACCACATCCATTTATTTAGTTCTCTCTCATTTAGGAACACAACAATATTACATGTTGTTATAAACATGGCAAGAGGTGAAACATAAGTAAACTACACATCTAGGCAAGTTTAAATGAGGACGGAACAACAAAAAAAATAATTCCGATAAATCCCCATATGTCATTTAGCAATTTAATGCAAACACAGTTTTAACCATTTAAATGTTGTTAACATGATGCGGATGACATAAACAAGTTCTATGCAATTTTATGAAAATATTGGCATGAGCATGTTATGAAGCATTTGGTCACCATGGCGGAACGAAAGGGGTGCCACGGCAACGACAACGGAAATGGTGCCACGGCAACATTTCGATGATCCAACAACTCGTCGAGATGTCGATGCAAAATAAAGTGTGGACGTACGAAACATGCAAAAGAAGGTGGGGTGATCCCGATTACCGGGTGTCCCACATGTCGATGGCATGGAAACGAGGAACACGGAAGCGACAACTCAGACATGGTGCAAACACGAGCATCTCATACAACAAAGCATTCGATCCACGGGTGATTGTCTCGTTGGTTATACATTCGAAGCGTGCATTTCGGAGCGGGTCGAGTTTGATGAAGGAAGTAGTGGTACACGAGCCGTAGTGGAAGTAGTCGTTCTCGTGGCGGTAGTGGAAGTAGTGGTTCACGGACCTCGTGGAAGTATTCGTTCACGGCGACGGTAGAGGTACTCGCGATCTTGGCGACAGTAGTGGTACATCTCGTAGTGGAACTTGGTGCATCCACGGTATTCGGGCGTAGTGGTACTCATTCCATAGACGAACTTGATGAGACGTGGTTGTCATGGTACTTGACATTATCCAAGACGGTATTGGTGTATCCGTGTGTAGAGGTACTGGCGGTTTTGTGTAGTCGGTCTTAACGATCCAAAACGAAGCAACACCAAAGGCCTCTGGTCTTGGTGGTCAACAAAGGGAGGCGGACGGCGAAGCAGCAGCAACATGCCGGCACTGTACAACCACGACAGACACCATGGCCGTGAGGAGGAGGGGCCCTGGAATGAGACCAGCAGCGGGCACGCGCGTGCAGGAAGGCGGTGAGGTCGACAGCTTGCCCAAGTCGCGGTGGAGCGACAGGAACAGTGGTGGACGAGGAAGCAGATGGGAGGCGTCACGTGGAGGAGAGTCGACGGGGCGGCGCTCGCCGGAGTCAGGGCCGAAGGGGACGGATCGAGGGGCTCCTCCCCCGACAACAGAGCTGACGAGGCGGTGGCGCCGGGTAGACAAGGAGGTGGGCGAGGAGGTCCTGGCACGGTGGCGAGCTTGAGGTGGCTAATGACGGATAGATGCAGGCGCGAGCAGGAGGTTGTGCGCGCGGCGCTCGCGCATAGAGGCGATGGGGCCGCCGGAGTTGGTCGCACCGCTACTCAGGGCGGAGCAACACATGCAGAAGGGAGCAGGGCGCGGCGAGCCATGGAGGCCAGCAGTGCCATGGCCGTGCTGGCAGATGAGCTCGCGGGGTCGCGGGGTGGTTGGCTTGAGGGGTCTCGCTCCTCTCTCTCTCTCTGCGCATGGAGGCACGAGCGAGGGATAGGGAGAGATCGAGATGAGGGAGTGGCGGCGCAAGGGAGGAGAGCAGGGTGCGGGCTAGGGTTAGAGCTGGTGGGGGCACCGACTCGGCTTTGGGCTTAGGGGCCGGCTGGGCCGCAGGCTCTCTTCTCTCTCTCACTCTAAAGAAAATAAAAAAATAGAGATAAGAAAGAAAAGAAAGGGAGGTTAGGGGAAGAAGTTGGACACGCGGATAATTTTCCCGGACTCACAAAAATGTGAGGAGTTTGACAAAAATAGACTATGGATTTTTACAAGGAGTAAAATCCACACCTGTTGGATTTAACTCAGACAAGTTTGAATTTCGAAACCCATTCGAATGAACTCCAAATGGGTTGAAACTATAGGGGGTGACCCTACTCACCAGATGTGATTTATGGGCAGATTAAGAACATTTATGGAGAAGTAAAATTGCAACTCAATTTTACTAAAAGGTCGAAAAGGAAGGATAGAAAGTTGAGTCGAATAAAAGAATAGTTAAAGAATAATGTAAATGTGTTATGGGTGATTTCCAGTTAATGGAATATTTTATAATAGCTCCCGAATATTGGGAGGATATGTTATAAACAGAAATCACCATTGTGAATATCCCTCAATTTAAATGTACCGAGGATCCACACAATTTATTTAGAAGAGTTATTAAAATTAATGATATGATGGTATGATGAAACGATGCAATGCAAGAGATGACATGATGCAATGCAACAAGCAAATAAAACACACGGCGAAACTCGGAAATAGCTAGAAGTCTTCTGGAGCGTCGGTCTCGGGGCGTTACAGATTTAGCCCTCCCAGATCAAAATTTTCCGGGATGTACTTGCCAGCTTGCAACTCCACCCTCAAGATATTGGACCAAACTCTGTGTCCAATATTTGCGATTTTCAAGTGTTTGTGAGGTTTACCTGCAAGAAGAACCGACCGTCGAGTTGTTCAGAGACTTCTTTCACTTGAACCGCCGTACTGAATTTACTGACGGCCCCAACATTGAACTTGGCGGGGTATCAATTCAAATTAGGAAAGAAGTCAATTTTCCTCACGCCAAACACCACAGCCACCTCAAGGACTGGAATCAAACGTGGTTTTACTGCCGGAATACCGCTCTTGAAGATTAAAATCCTCTGCCGGGTTACCATGCTCACCGGCTTAGCAATGAACATCCATTGCCTCAATTGGTCACTCCCAAGGAACGATCGAAATATGCACCACAGATTTCCAAGATCCGGGCTTTTATGGCAAACGGTTTAACTGATATCGACCTTGTCTGTTGCTGGGTGTCGTGGAGTATCTTGCCCTTAAGCCAGCGTCCCGGTTTAATGTGTGAGTACACAGGAGAGCTAAAAGATCCTCAACACCATATTGATGTCCAGCTAAGTGATGAAGCAATTAGTGAAGCTGTCAAAAAGATGTTGGATGAACCGATATCTAAATGCGGCCAGACTGGGTTGCGTCCCTTTTATGCCTCCCATAAACCGCCAGCAGTAAGGATTGTATCTTTCTGTTTTTAATTCACCCTTCTTGTTGAAACTTTTCTGATGACCTTCTGTTTATCTTTGCAGAGCAATGACCCGCTCTGGAAAAGGAAATCTCAAGATAAACCGCTGAAACCACAAGACAAACCAGTGAGAGCGCCTCGTGCTAAGGGGAAGGCCTCAAAGAAACCAGCGAAGAAGAGAACCGCCGAGTCCTCTGATCCGGCCGAAGCTGTTGATGACTCGGAATCAGAGGTAGAACTTGATTCCCTTGGCTCATTTTTCATGCACCTTATTGACAATGATCATTATCAGGATGATGCGGAGGCCAGCCGTGCTGATCATGTAGAGGTAATTCCCCTTTCTTCCGATTTAGATCTTGTGCCAGTACGAAAACTCCGTCGCGCAGTCCGGAAAGTTAAACATTCACATCCTCTCACTCATTTGGATCCACACTTTTCTTTGAAGTCACAACACCCTGAAGCTCGTCGCACAATCCGGCACAGTGGCCAACAAGTTACCTCCTCCGGTTTACCGGACACACCGGTTTGGAAATGCCGTGCAGAGGTCTCTTGTACTTCTAACCAATCTTATCCCAAAGCGGGTTACTTCCGATACCCTCTTAATCCATCTGATTCCAATTATCAGGGCACTTCCAATTCACCCTCTGGTGACTCATCAACCACACTGATGCCTCGCCTCAAGACCGTCCCTGGGTAAGCATAGTAATTTTAGTTTTGCTTTCTTGCATCGGTTTATCATACTAACCTCTGTTTGTTACTTGCAGTGCCAAAGCCCGACTCAGTAAAAAGGCCAAGCTGACTGCTCCCACTGATGATAATCCGTCTTTTGAACCGGAGAGGACCTCAGAAGCTGTTGATCGAGATGCTGATATTGCTCTGGATGATCCTGTGCCACAAGGTTAGGATACTTATGTTGATCCACCAGAAGTTAATCCGGCCAGTCCTCATGCTGATCCGCCAAGCCTAGCTGCCAATCCACCAAGTCCAGCTGCTAATCCCCTAAGCCCAACAAGAGCCGCTGCTAAACCGTCCAACGCAGATGAGATTGTTGATGGCAAAACCGATGATGTGGTGATTAACGGTTTTGGCCACACTACTCCTAGCAACCCTGTTGCTTTATCAAAGCACAGTGCCAAAGAGGAATTTACTGCTGTGGACAAAGGCAAGTGGAAGACTGATTTGTCAAGCTATGCTCATCTCAATGCTCAGGAAATCCACTCTGGATATCTAAACCACCTGTATACAAGTCGTGATTATGAGGCCGGTTTAGTCAACTTGATGAAGGAGCGTTATGAGGTAACTTCTATTCAAACATTCAATAAATTTTTCTTTGTGCTTTATATCAACTCCATTGTAGCCCCCAAGGGCCGGTTTATCTCTTTAAGATGAACCGGGACTTTTGATAAAAAAGACTTCAACTGTGTAGACCCCAAACCAATTCATCCTCACCACCAGAGCCCGCACGAGGTTGCTCATCCACTATACTAGTTCATCTTCAGCCTCCTCTGGAGGCCAATCCACCACAAAGCGAGAGTACGGTTTTACACCGCAAGGTGGCCCGAACCTGTATAAACTGACGTGTTCATCTTCTTCCCCGCTTACGCGAACTCGACGAGGCTAGGCTGTGGGGTGGTGAACTTGGGACTTGAGCTGGTTGAGATCTTCGCACACGCCCTAGAGTTTGAACTTTTTTGGGTCTGCCGAGCCCCAAATCCGACATTTGGCGCGCCAGGTAGGGGCGTGTCGGAATCTTCCTTCCAATTCTGCTTTGTCTCCGCTTCATCGTCCCCATGGCCGACGCACGCCGAGTCCGCACCGAGTGCCCGGCTGCTAGCATCGCCCAGATGGCGCCCGTAGGCCACGGCGCCCCGCGCCGCTCTGCCTCTCTCACAGCTAACGCTGCCACTGACCCTGCTGCTCACTAGCAGTAGGATTCGTGGCTGCCACCCTCCATGCGGCGCGATGGCCGCACCGCCACTCCGTCGCCCACCCCCGCCACGACATCATCCTCCCACGTCCACTGTGAGCCAGCAAACGCGCAGGCTGCACTGCTCGTGGCGCGCGAGCTGCTTCGCTACTGCCCCGCCAACGACCGCTACAACGACTGTTGACCGCATCTCTGAGCTCATCAACACTGTTGGCAAAGTCCCTGCGTCTGCTCGGTCGCTCCGTCCCCCGCCATCCCAGGCGGGCTACGTAGCCCATGGCGCGCCCCTATCTCCTCCTCTGCGTAACGCCGACCACGAGCCCAGGCGCGATGCGCAAACACATGACCTGCCGCGTGGGGCACCGACACGGGATGAGGCAAGCTGCCAGGTGGTGTAGCGGCCACAAGGTGACACACGTGCGCTCCCAGTGCCACCGTGCCAGCATCAGGAACATGCACTGCTGGAGGCTGCGGCCCACGGACGTCAAGACCGAGCTCCACACGCGCGTGTTGCGCCCGTGAGTGCAACGGGCTGTCGTGTCTTCACCCTGGAGCTGCGCCGCGTCACCTGGCCTGGCAAGTTAAAGCCAGACCTGCCTCCACGCTACGACGACACCCCTGACCCTGCGGAGTTCCTCTAGCTCTACTCACTGAGCATCAAAGCGGCAAACGGTGATGAGAAGGTCATGGTGAACTGGTTCCCCATAGATAAGTCTCCAACATATCTACTTTTACAAACCCTTTTGCCCTTGTTTTAGACTCTAATTTGCATGAATTGAATGGAACTAACCCGGACTAACGTTGTTTTCAGCAAAATTGCCATGGTGTTATTTTTGCGTAGAAATAAAAGTTCTCGGAATGACCTGAAACTTCACGGAGACACATTTTGGAATTAATAAAAAAATACCGGCGAAAGAATCAGCAGAAGGGGGCCCACACCCTGGCCACGAGGGTTGCCCCCCGGGGCGCGCCTCCTGCCTCATGGCCCCCCTGGAGCTCCACCGACCTCAACTCCAACTTCATATATTCACGTTCGGGGAGAAAAAAATAAGAGAGAAGGATTCATCGCGTTTTACAATACGGAACTGCCGCCAAGCCCTGCTCTACCTCAGGAGGGCTGATCTAGAGTCCGTTCGGGGCTCCCGAGAGGGGAATCTGTCGCCATCGTCATCATCAACCATCCTCCATCACCAATTTCATGATGCTCACCGCCGTGCGTGAGTAATCCCATCATAGGCTTGCTGGATGGTGATGGATTGGATGAGATTTACCATGTAATCGAGTAAGTTTTGTTAGGGTTTGATCCCTAGTATCCATTATGTTCTAAGATTGATGTTGGTATGACTTTACCATGTTAATGCTTTTCACTAGGGCCCGAGTGCCATGATTTCAGATATGATTCTATTATGTTTTCATGAATATATGAGTGTTCTTGATCCTATCTTGCAAGTTATAGTCACCTACTATGTATTATGATCCGGCAACCGCGAAGTGACAATAATCGGGACCACTCCCGGTGATGACCGTAGTTTGAGGAGTTCATGTATTCACTAAGTGTTAATGCTTTGGTTCGGTTCTCTATTTAAAGGAGGCCTTAATATCCCTTAGTTTCCATTAGGACCCCGCTGCCACGGGAGGGTAGGACAAAAGATGTCATGCAAGTTTTTTTCATAAGCACGCATGACTATATTCGGAGTACATGCCTACATTATATTGATGAACTGGAGCTAGTACTGTGTCACCCTATGTTATAACGGTTGCATGATGAATGCTATCCGACATAATTATCCATCATTGATCCATTGCCTGTGAGCTCCTTTCATATTGACCTTTGCTAATTTACTTGTCCGTTGCCACTGTTACGATTGCTAAAAAACTGCTACTGTTACTTTTGCCACCACTACCATTACTTCCATACTAGTTTGCTACTAAATACTTTGTTGCGGATATTAAGTCTTTCAGGTGTGGTTGAATTGACAAGTCAGCTGCTAATATTTGAGAATATTCTTTGGCTCCCCTTGTGTTGAATCAATAAATTTGGGTTGAATACTCTACCCTCAAAAAGCTGTTGCGATCCCCTATACTTGTGGGTTATCACCCATGGCCCTCAAGCATGGCGCGCGCTCCTAGCTCCGGCACCTCCCGGAGGGATCGATCTCCTCTTGGGATGAGCTTCGCGAGCGCTTCATCGCCAACTTCCAGGTCACTCGTGACCACGCCCCTGCGGTGGGCGAACTACGGCGCGTGAAGCAGCAGCCGGCGGAGACCTTGGATAAGTAGATACAACGTGTCACGAATGTTCGCCTCAAGATCCCGAAGGCATCAGACGAGGCCATCATCTTGGTGTTCACTGATGGCGTTTGGGATATCAAGATGAAAGAGGAGCTTGCCATCCACGATGACTTGTGCTCGGCCCTGGAGATGTTCAACCTGGCGAACAAGTGCGCAAGGGCTGAAGAAGGTCGCCTCTCCCTCCTCGAGCTTCCGGAGGCCCACCCTGAAGACAAGAAGGCCAAGGCTAAGGAGGCAAAGCACAAGGGCCCTGCCGTGCTCACAGTTGAGCCTGAGATGAAGTGTGGTCGTGACCACAATGAACCTCCCAGCGATAACGGCCCATTCTCCATCTTCCACAACGTACACAACCACAACACCAATGACTGACATGATCTCAGAGCACTGTGTGACAGGCGCTTTTGTCTCTGCCCCGAGCATGGGGACCGTGGCTACGGTCATGGAGGAGGCCGTGGCAGAGGCCGTTGGGACAACCGCGACCCTCGCCAAGACTAGCGCGACCAGCCTCGCGAGGACCGCTGACGGGATCAACCTCGTGATGGCCCATGGCGTGACCAGCCTCGTGAGGACCGTCCTCAGGGCAATGCCGGCCTCCCTCCGCCACCGCCGCCGCCAAGGAGAAATGACGAAAACCGACAGGATGATGGGGCCGGGGGCTTCCAGGAGCCTCGTGCAATCGCCTGGATCCTAGGAAGCGCTCAGGCCCCAGCCTCGAACCGCATCTTCAAGCAGTTCTCTCGTGAGGTGAACGCGGCCCTCTCGAGGCGTCAGGCCACGCGTCCCCTCAAGTAGTCAAAGTACACCATTACCTTCGACTCCAAGGACCACCCCATAGGCGCACTTCCCATGCTCTACACGCCCACCATCAGAAACGTCCTCATCACCAAGACCCACATCGATTGTGGCGCCAGGCTCAATGTTCTCTCTATCAAGACGCTTCAGGTACCCTATGATTAGCTCCTGCCAACCAAGCCATTCTATGGAGTGACCGACGGCTCCACCGTCCCCCTGGGGCAGATACGCCTCCCAGTCACCTTTGACAAGCGCGACAACTACCACACTGAGCTCATCAATTTCGACGTCGCCCATATCGGCCTCCCGTACAATGCCATCCTCGGGTACCCGGCCCTCGCCAAGTTCATGGCGGCGACTCACCATGGCTACAACATCCTTAAGATGCTAGGGTGTAGCGGCGTCATCACGGTCGTCTGTGATGAGAAGGACACAGTCTGCTCTCTCGAGCATACCTACCAGGCTGCGGCGGCTGAAAAATCCGATGATGAGGGCGGCATCCTGCCTCCCGAGGGCACCCCCAGGAAGAAGAAGAAGCTCCTCCCCAAGAGCCATCACGAGGCCGAGATGCCCGTTGGTAGTCCCTCAGGCTCCACGCCCGTTGCTGGGGCGACTCTTCCTCCCGCATAGGAAGGCATGCCCGACGCTTCCCTCAGGACGGGCTCGGGGGCTTCCATCTGGAGAGCCTCTGACCTGACCAGTGCGACGACGGAGGCGCACGGGCACCACTTGGAGGCGTCCCTCAATGTGCTCCCCCACCAGCAAGGAGCAAGGCGCGAGGCATTAGGCGCACGAGAATTCATCACCAAGGCGATCGAGGACCTTCAGGTGGCGCGAGCCATGCGTGGCGAGCGTCGCTCTGCACCACCTAGTGCAGCTGCTGCCCCCGACGCGGGTAGCAAGCTGCGCGTCTGCGTCAATAGACCGGTCGTCAACAAGGCCGCTTCACGGGACCTCTTCTGGCCGTCCCGCATCGGCTGGAGTGGGGGATACCCCTGCAACTACGTTGCATGCCGTTTGGCCTACTGAACGTGGGCACCTTGTACCCGCGCCTCGTGCAGCGTGCTATGGCGTCTCACGAGGCCAAGCTCTTGGCGGTCATGTCTCACGAGATACTGGATCTTTGCGAGGCCCCAGGCCCCATGAGCTCCCCAGGCCTCTGGAGCCGCTCAACTCGTGAGGAGCGATCTCCACGGCACGCGTCTTTAGCTACCTCGACATCTCTACAACATTGGTGCTAAGTGACTTTTTGGTTTGTTTAGTTGAGGGTGCGCCCGGGTTGCATTATCCTCAAGCTATCAGGGTCTGCCCGCACTTGTGTCGTTTCAATTCATGTACTTTGGACCAGATATGCGTTCATCAGCTACTGTGGTTGTTAGCCTTGCGCTTGGCGATGTATCACCTCTGGAGCCACCTATGTGGGCTTTGTGCGTTGCCAGCTCTCCCCTTGAACGTCCCATGGGAGGGGACTACCGGCACGGCGCCTGTGCTCGGGTCTGTCCCTGCAGCACTGATAAATCTAAGAGACTGAGCTCTAGCTCGCGGGCCGGCCCCATGCACGTCACTTGACCAGGTCCTTAGTGCCTTCATCTTCTCATAGGACGATCACGAGCAGATCAGAAAGTGTGGCCACCCCTTGTATTTTGTAACTAACTAATACGAAGGAGCCTCTCGAGATAGGACCTCGAGCGGCATTGCCAACACCTCACTGCTCCAGAAGGACCCACCGTGATCAAGCAGCATTCCAGCTCACAAAAGTCTAAGTGAAATTGCTTCATACGCCATGTGCCACTAGGTACAACCTCTCCTAAGTGTCTCTGCAAGGCAAGCCATTTCTCTTTTGCGCAAATCGCTTGCACGTTAAAAGAGGGGGCCTTGAGCATCACGCCGCAGGAGCTCCTACTAGCTTTTGAGCCCTACTAGCTTCCGAGCCCTCACCCCCTGGCCTTGACCACGACATCGCGACCTGGCATACCAGCGGTTCCTGAGTCCAGCTTGAGGGCTGGGTCCTGAGGACGTAGAGCATCATGATGGGCAAAGAAAGGGGTTTGCAAGCCTCGTGGGGGAGTACAAGGAGAGGGTGTGGCCCAGCGCCGTTGGCGTTCTTTTTGGA
This sequence comes from Triticum aestivum, assembly GCF_018294505.1. Lineage (NCBI taxonomy): Eukaryota > Viridiplantae > Streptophyta > Magnoliopsida > Poales > Poaceae > Triticum > Triticum aestivum. Next base: position 286,392,815 of record NC_057804.1, on the reverse strand, counting down.
ATATGATGGGCATCAGTCTCCTCATGCAACCCTAGCGGGGTTAACCTAAATTCATTAAAGACAGGGAACATGCGCCAGATCAAAAGCTCCATAGAAGCTCGCCCTAACAACGAAAGAACCTCCACGGACCACAAGCTGGCCAAGCTAAGTTATCTCAAATGGGCCAGCATGAGCCTTAGAACTAACTCTTTGTTTTCTTGCGACCTCCCTCGGGTAAGGAATCCCCCTCTTAATATTTTGGGAGCCGCTTGCGTGCCAAAGAGGACCTCTGAGAATCACGTCTCAGGGGATCTTACCAGACTTCGGGTCGCTCACCTCCTGGCCTTGACCACGGCATCGCGACCTGGCATACCAGTGATGGTTGAAGCTCGCCTGGGGACTGGGTACTGTTGACGTAGAGCACTAAGCCACCGCAAGAACAAAAAGGGGACCCGTGCCCAAGCGAGAAACACGAACATGACATGAGCTGGAAACATTAATATAAAGGCGCAAGCGCCACGGTTCTTACACGCCCCCACGACCCCATGATTTTGATGCAGGAAATAATAAAAAAAGTGGTCTCCCGAGGGCCGCAGCTCAGGAGGCGCCAACTCTGGCATCATGGCACCTAGTCGGTGTCCTCCTCCTCCTTGACCCAGGCATGGTAGCGCGACGGCTCGTCGTAGTCGTCGTCGCTTAAGCTTTTCTCGAAGGAGGTGGCGCCACTGCGGGAGGCGTCACGGACGTGGCAAGGGCAAGTTCACCATCGAGGGCCTCGTGTCCGCCGTTGCCGCCCACCGAGCAGCACTCCAGGCGCCTGCCATCTTCCCCGAAGACGTTGAAGAAGAGCATCACTGCCCCGTCATACTTGAAGTGGGGAGAGTGCCTCCCCTTTGAGACTCAGGTGCGGGTGAGGGAGTTATGGACTAAGGGGTCTTGGGGGCGCCGGCCCGTTGAATATGGGTTGGACTGGTGAATCCGTATAGCGACAGAAGATCTATGAAGCCGTGGTGTGCCCTCCAAGTCAAGGATAGGCAGGATCTCTTTACTCCTTATTGTAATCTGTCTTCGGTAACCCTAACCCTACCGGTGTCTATATAAACCGAGGGTTGTAGTCTTTAGGAGAGAGCTATATTCACCACTCATCACCTTAGGGTTTAGCTCATGCTGATCTCGCCATAGATCTACTCTGTAACCATACTATACATCCAATACAATCAAGCAGGACGTAGGGTATTACCTCTTCGAGAGGGCTCGAACCTGGGTAAACATCGTGTTCATCGTCCCTTGTTCCACATCGATTCTCGATCCA